>NW_010410032.1:50289-61806 GCF_000710305.1 Buceros rhinoceros silvestris | reverse complement strand
GAACCGCTCAGTGCAGATGCACACAGGAAGAACAAACCAAGTGACCACTTTCAGGTAGTGCTGAATGAAACCAGGTAACAAAGGGTTTCTGCTGAGTTTTAACCTTTTAACGTCTCCTACAGATACTATAAAAAACGGTCAGTGACTCCAGAGCAGGAAGCCATGGCTAGGATTTCACACCTCCAGCGGCCAGAGTGCAGGTCTTGGTGTGGGCTGTCCCTTGCAGGCTGTAAGGCATTTGTGTGCTGTTCAAATTCACCTGGACTTCACAGCATCCTCAGTATAGAAGGACTCGAAATGTAAGACGGGAACAAGTGGAGCTACTTACATGATTACAAGAAAGGCTTAAGATCTTAGGTGAGCACTAGGATTTACAAACTTGCCCAAGTCCCGAATTTCCAGTTATGTACATGGACTCTCAGAAGCTTGGTGTTGCTAGAACAACAAGCCCCCTCTTTGCAATTTGAAATATCCGAAGGTTTTACAAGTGTGATCAATGTATCTCTCCATGCTTATTTAGCTGATAAGGCAGTAGAGTAACTCAAGAAGCTGATGTTTTCACTGAGGCCTGGGTTTTTTCCATCTATCTTTAGACATTCAAATTAAGTGTCCACTTTTTGGAGCACCACTGCCATAGAGCCAAAGGAGGGAAGCCTATTCTGCATTTGTCTACACTGATGATCTCAGGAGCTCAGTGCTCCTCGGTGCATGATTAAAGATCTTAATGACTTGATAAAATCACAAAGGGTAGCACCAGAGTGAGGAACAGAAATCACATCCTGGCACTGTATTAAAGAAGCATATCCAAGCAGTGGAAGGTTGTTTAACAAGATTCAACAGCTCTGGTAACTTTGCCCTTTGGTTGTGGGAGGACGTGGAGGAAAAAAAGCTAGTTTTGCTTACCTTCCAAAGTTCAAAAATCGCAGTCAGACTTTTTATTTGAATATAAAGAAAGCAGAATAAGTAAATCAGTTTCACAAGAAAAAAGAGCATGAAAACACTCTTGTAACAAAGACCTATTTTGCCATTGGCACCTGAAGCAGTTATTACTAAATCCATCTGTAATGTTGGCATATAGACTGCACATGAAAAGCATGTCTGGACAAAAATTTGTATCCTGGTCACTGTTAGAGTCTGTCAGATACAATGTACACTGGGAAGCCTATTTACTAAAATAATGCTTTTTGTTTTTCCGACACAACTCTCCAGCTATTTTCAGGAGATAATGTATTTTCTGGAAGGACACACTGTGAGGTATTTGGAAATCCATTTGAGACACTGAAGCAAAACTAAGAAGAATTTGGATCAAGGCTTAATCTTCTTTGTAACATATGAAGATGGACTGGGTTGAGAATTTTAGTCTGTTCTAGTCTTTTATTTAATATGTAATTCAAAGTCGTTTAAACAGGAGTTCAACAATTTTCTTACAGATTTTCACAACATTACTTTTACTATCAATGTTTAAACTATATGTAGACAGGCTGAAAAAGAATCAGCTTGGACAACGTTATTTTTCCCTTTTGTATTTAATCACATCATCAGCCTGTTACCCAGCTCAGCATGTTTTGCAGTTTCTCTTTTAGGGTGTTTTAGGATTCTGCTAAAGGATTTCAGGCTGTGAATCCCCGCTTTGCAACAGCAGCCAGCTAAAACCTGCAGATAGGCACCAAAGTCTGGAAGACAACAGGGCTCCAGAAACAGCCCTTCAATGTTTCCTTTTCGTGGGGTGTCCCCCATGAAGCGCTTTTTAGCCAGGTCTTCCTCCAGTGCTCTCCAGTCATTGTAAGACACGTGAAGTGCACGTCCAGAAAAGGGCACACACAGTAACACAACACCAAAGCCTTCACCGGGTGCTTCAGCGCTTCGTCTAAAAACACCTGGGGAGAACAGAAGTTCCCGAATTCACAGCAAGGACTCAGCTGCTAAACACTGTTTGGGAGCAAGCACCATACAGGATGTTCATAACTCCTGTAAGGGTTTTAAGCATCCTTCTAGGTTATCATACTTACTACCAACAGAGAGGGGTTTTACCAATATCGTGAATATTTTCTCTAACACTGTGACTATGCCTGAAAACTTCGATTTATAATCCTGTCTAGAGACTATGTATTCATGCCTAATACTCTATCAGTAGTGTGTTATCATATCACAGTTGTTACTACTGCCTTTATAATATAATGCTAATCAGAAGGAAAAATTCTTAGGATTTAAATCATTTCAGATCATGCTAAATAAATGCTTGCGTTCATTTGGGATGATAATTACATATAGTACATACTGAATACATCCTATTAAGACATAATCAATGCTCTTGTTTAGTAACAATATCAACATTGAATCTAACACTGTTCCAGAGGATGCTGTCAGGATTTTTACTAATGTAGAATAAAAAAAAAATGAAGCAATATGACTATTAACAGCTCTAACAGCTCTAATGCTTTTATAATTATAATATCAGCATTTATTTTAAACGCCAATTGCTGCTGTGTAAAAAGGGCAATACACACAGAAGCCTTGAATCCAGAGCTTGAATTATAGTTTGATGAACACAAAAACTCAAACAATTTTGTAATGTAAATTCTCTTTAGCTTACCAATTTTCAATTTTTTTATCATAAAGAAAGTCTACAGCTTAATCACTGTAATAACGTACTTCTGTTATGAAGAAAATCAATATCTATTTACTACCCACAGAAGCCACATAGTTCATAGGTATATCTGGAAGCGAGAGGAAGACTGAATTTTCTCCCTCAGTGCTCACTGTTAACAAAGGAAAGAAATTGCTCCAAAGTGCTTGGTGCAAATAGGTTTCCTGGCCAGAGGTATTTGTTCCCCATCAAGAGGAAATCTGTTTAATACACAGAATGTATAGGATCAGGATTTTAGTTCTTCACAATGCTGACATAACCAAAGGGCTGATACACATGCATAATATGTCTGTTGTATTTTACACAAAATACAGGATCTGTCTGTGCATATCCCAATGTTGTGTGTAAAATCGTCAGTTTTGACAAAAATGCAAATTAGGATTTAGAGCTGCCATTGAATTTGTATCATTTTGGAGAAGGTTGCCAGCCATGTCGGGGTGACAAGCTTTCCTTTGAGAGATGTTAGAAATCTGCAGAGAAAAACGAGTTGTTTACCACTCAGTCACTGTACAAACGTGCATCTCGGCTCTTCTATACAAGCAGCCGAGTATTTGCACAGACATTACCTTCACTTACTGGAGCACTCGTACATTAGGAATGTTATTAATAAGGAATTTCTCCTAGGGTAGAGATCAACAATCTCTAGGACAGAACAGAGACTGAAGCTCCATTTAGTCTGAGATATATCCATTTAAATTATTATTGTTAGTTAGGCTACTACAAAAATAAGCCCTGGGAAGGGAGAAAATATTCAATATTCTGAAGAAAATTCTTAATTATCATAAAAGATAAACCACCGCTGAAGTTAGCAGCCCTACTCTGATTTTTTACCAGCCAAAGATATTTCCCTGAGTATTATTTGTTTGGAACAGAGTGGCATGTTGATCTGCAACAGCTACTCACTAGTGCTCATGGTCTGGGATAAGAAAACTTTTCCATGTCCACTGTGCTAGAAGTTTGAAGTACTATAATGATTTTGAACAGCAATGGAAAATAAGAATCACAATGTCCCAAGGAAAATATTTGCTGTCAAATGTCATTAAATCACACTTTTTCTTTTTTTTTTTTTTTTTTAAACACAAAGCTGAGCTTCAGCTTTCCGTCTGGAAATGTATGTAAGTTTTTTTTCCAGGAAAAAATTCTATTGTTCCTCATAATTAATCAGTACTGCAGAAACCTTTAGTTCCAGAGTGAAAGCATCAATTATTATGTAGCTCCTCTTGCTGATTTTAGACCATTTAATCACTCTGTTATTATTACATACTCAGAGGTGTCAGGGATTCAACCACCACACTCATCTCTCAGAAAGCTTCTGTCAACAGCAGACAGTAACTATAGTGCATGTCTGCCCCCCAGCACCAGGTCTAAATAAAGAAAACTACTTTATAGGCAACTACAGGCACTGATATACTCAAACAGTCCCTTGTGTTTACATCTTGCAAAGACTGTCAGTATTGCTATGCTCTTCCAAAGACTGGAAATTCAAAGAACGCGTATAATCGTGCTTGCTAGATGCGAGTTCCTCCAAGCTCTGTTGTATTGCTGTCCAACCCCCTGCCTCAAAGCTTGCTGAAGCCTTCCTGCAGGCATAGACAGAGCCTGTATGAGATGGGCATGTAATTCAGGGGGAGGTTGGTTTGGAGGCGGTTGCAGCACATGAAAATAATTTGATGGTGATGATGTTTTGGCCATATTTTGGCCCAGTTGGGGCATACTTTCCATTATCCATAATTCTCCACAGCTCAGACTTCTCGCAAAGTGACATACTGTCCTAACACACCTTCCCACGTGCTGCACATTCCCATCAGCATTTCCTCTTTCACAGCATTTGCACCAAAAAAACTCCTCAACCCTTCTTGTAGAGGAACACCTGGTGCTCTGCTAGCCTGGTCCTTTAACATAGCACCAAAACACTGCCAGAACCAGAGCGTTACATCTGTTCCTTCTTGACTATATAGCTACCAGTGTTTACATTCCGATTTTTGATGCTGGATAGAAAACACTGCATGTTATTTACTTAATCAGTTGCACCCAGATAAGAACTATTGATGGAGTGGAAAATAGTTTCCCCAATGTTCAACACTTTCTAAGCCGTAACGTATTGAACACTGTAATAATGCCGGTAAGGAAAACCTTCCAAGGGCTTTTTCACTAAAATTGGAACGTATGATCAGAAACGTTAACGGTTTGCCTGACGGGTGCAGGAGCTCCAATCCTCCCTGATCCTGATCATTGCACTTGTAAGGGCAGATGGAACCTGCTATACATTCTGCCTGTTTACAGTGAATTATTGTTACAAAGGTAAATCTGAACAGAGCGTATCAAAAGAGCTTTGTCTCGGAACAAAGAGCCGCATGCACCAGCACACCTCACTGCACGAGGAAGGGTGAGATTCAGTTCTCCTCTCTGAACAGGACATGGAACCTGGTTGTCTCGACTGCTTCGGACAGTACTAAACCACAAGCCAGCTGTCAGGAGCACTCCAGAGAAGAACTCCCTTCTGGATTACAGGCATTTATTTCAACAAAGCTTTTTTTCCAGGCCACTATGTTTCTGTAACAAACATTAATTTCCACAAATCAATGTATTTCCACAAAACCTGTTCTCCTGTAATACCCAATCAGCTCTATTTGCAGTGTTAAATACATATTCCATTTTAACAGTCACAATTTGCAATTCAAATAATCTGAAGACCAAAAGATATTTACTGTAAAAATATTCAAATAATTTTCAGCCATTAGAGTTGTACAATTTATTTGCAGACAATTTGTGAAGAGAAAGAAGGGCAAAGGTGTTCTAACAAATGATTAGTTTGGAATTACTGAATAATTCTTAGTCCTTGCTGTAGGTAGAAATGCAACTATTTAAATCCAAAAACATAAAAGGAGAGACAAGTTTCTCCAGAGTAACCTACCATGGTTATCAGCAGAGACAGCTTTTTGAATACCTCTATATTAATATACCTCTGCTAAAAGAATTCCCGAAGTATACGAAGGATGTAAAGGTCACATAATAAGGATCAGTACAGAGATGACTGAAAGATGTTCTGCTGTAACTTTAAGAGACAAAAATTTCAAAAAACTCAAAGTATTCAAGCTTGAAAAGTTCCTCAGCCTAGCATAATCCAGCACAGCTCTGCTGAATTTAAATAGGCCACCCAAGTTTATTTAGTCATTTCTCAAGCTAAAACTCACTGCGTTACTGAATGAACACGTGCATATGCCTTCCAGCCCCCACACAAGATGCTTGTGCCTTCAGTAAAACCACCAGGTTCCCACAGAAGTGCATTTAAAACAAAGCACTACTAAGTGCAAGATGCTCCCTTCCAACTCATCACGGGATCAAGAGCATGAGAGCCAAAGGTCTCAAAACATGTAACTTTGGGGAAAAGTCCCCAAATTCTTGAAAATGAAAGTAGTATTTCCTGCCTCGTTGCAAGTATAATCACACTAGAGTTAGGGAAACCTTGTCCATCAGTAATTGCAAGAGGGTGTCTGTGTCTGCAACAGACTCTAGAAAATAATGAGGAGTTCTGAGCTTTTAACCCATTGGGGAGGAGGATCAATTCATGGAATAAATATTTCGTATAAAAGCGATAACACACAGCTGGTTAACACTCCCCTATTTACTGGAAACAAATTGCTTCCCTAAACTGTGTGGGCAGCTGCCAATGCCAGTTATCAGTGATCTCACTGATAAACACACACCATACCTGCAACCCTGAACCGTGGGAATCCTCCACTGAGCAGAGAAACAAAGGGCTCCAGCAGGCACACTTCTCTGTGCTTGAATTTGCTCCTCCCTGAGTCTGAATCACGGTCAAGACACCCTGAACTGTTCCTTGCAGGCTTTGGAGGAGGATACTGAAGAACTACAACAGGTAAATACTGCCTTTGATAAAAGTGTGTCCCCAAAAAGGTATCTGCAAAGCATGTGGGGAAAAAAAGAAAAAAGCTGGGAGTTTTCTCTTGAGGTGCTGAGAAGCGGGTCTGAATAAGGCCCCCAACTCAAAGCAGCTCAACCTAACCTTATTCCGAACGTCTTTTTCCTCGCAAAATCAGCTCTGAACCACAGAACAAATTAGTCACATACCTTAAATCCTGGACCCTACAGGCCTCTGTATGCTCAGACTGCACTAATTAACACACATTTTAGAAAGAATGCTTTGCAGGAAAGTAGGTGAAACCTACTGCTGATCATTTCACATATTATCTACCACCATCAAGCACTCTGTCATCTCACCAGAGCTGAATTTAAATGAATGAAGTTTATACCACTAAGATCTGTCTGGATGCCAATGCAAGACTTGTACCGATCTATCCCCGCCGTTCCAGATCAGCACAGACCCACAGCGCCTTTCTCCACCTTTTCATCGAACGCCAAATCCTAGACGGATGTTCAGGCAAGTCAAATTCATTTAAATGCATCCAGCTGACAACAGCACTCCCAGAGACAGTGGCACGGAGACAAAACCGTGCAGGGTTTGCGGATATCGTTGCTTCAGCACTGATCAGGACAGACCTTTGCAATGAACTTTCCTGTTGTTTACATCGCTCTGGTTTGCCTCACTGAGAGCATAGCAACTGGATTTTTTTTCAGCCAAAATTCAACTGGAGAGTGTTCCCAAGTGTCACCTAATTCTTTCCAGCCACCAGTATGATTCAGCTGGGGAGACCAGACTAGAGCTGCCTGAAGTGAAGATCTGCAGTGTACGGTACGGATGTCACGTCCTCAGCATGAACTATTTTGCTCTACAAATCTGCTTCTACTGGTCTACTCTGTCTGCTAGTGCAGAAATAGCCACAATAAATTAGACAGCTATGGAGTTCACAGGATGTAACTGGTGACAGCAACCTCTCACCCCAGACTAGGCAAGACGACAACAGCAGGGACAAGAACTGAGAGATCCCCAGAAGTTCTGAAGGAGCTGCAGTTGCAAGACAAGGATGAGCCATCTGATGCAGAGGCTTTCCAAGTAGGTGCTTCGTCCTTACCCTCAAACAGTATCTCTAGATGTACAAAAACCGAGCATTATTCCTGTGCCAGTTTATACCGGAGAACGTGACCAAGGCCATTTGTTCACTGAGGTCTGTGACTGATCACTGCAGAACAGGCTACTTGAGGATCTTTGCACAGCAGCTGAAAAGGAAAATTTTCCTTAAGTTTCAATTTATAATCATCTAACCCAATATTCTCTGCCTAGGTAATAAAAAATAATAAGTTTTAGGATACCTCCCTAATGCCAAGTCTTTATATAATCTGTTGTCAAATGAATCAAAATGAAGCTTACTGGGTTAATGTCAGAAATCATATTCTCACAAATTAGGTGCACTTAGATTATAATTTCCCTCCATAAACATTCCAATTCCCACAACAGAAAGCAAAGTTATAAAGGTCAGGATGGAAATTGTGTTTCTGCTGTGTAATCTGTTTTGCAAATTTGTGCCAGTGGTCAAAACGCCCAGAAAACTCAATTACTGACTTGCTATGACAACCAGACATCAACAGGCCTGGGCAAAGGGAAGTTGTTTCTAAAATTAGTGCCCTCGTGGAAAAAAGCATATTCTATGATTCCAGATGTACAACCTTTGCCTGATGTTTATATTGTTAAACATTAATGGAAATATTTTCTATTATTTCAGGCATATGATCAGGGACATAATATTCTAGATAAAGAGGGGCATTCTAAACCAGAGTTGGACGAGAAAAAAACCCTCCCATGTCTATTTGCACTATTTACCATTCAAACGTGGTATTCCAATCAAAACAGTCACCAATGGTACTTTTAATCATCTTTATCATTTTTCCTTTAACTTTAAATTTTTATGCAAATCTTATTTTAGAGTTTAGTGTTCTATCGCTAATAATAGTTCCAGGTAGCTTTTGAAATAAAGGACCCTGCTGGGAGTGTAATGAATCAGTAAATGACACTAGCTTTGCTCATGGACTACTACAATGCTAGTGGCTGCAGTTATACTCTCATTGGGTGATACCCGCAGAATATAAATTGATCTAATTCTAAATCATTGAAGGGAAAATGATGTAAAATGGATTGCAATCACATTATTTCTCTTTTACCAGAAAGCTTATCACACTATGGGGTGAAACCTCAACCTCTCCATAGGATTTACTTTCTAATGAAAGACGTAATGATGGAATTTTCCATTTAAAATTTCTCCAGTCAATTTCATTCTTTCTTACTTAATCCTACGTATCTTTTTATCAGCTTCCTTTCATGATAAAAAATAATTAAATGCCTTATTTGGAATTCCTGTATTTTCTGCTTTAATAAATTCCATTTTTGCTAAACTTTCATAATCCTGCTTACATCTTCTAAGAGCATCTATCCACAAAACAGACCCCCTTGCTCCTCCCTGCCAAAGTCAGGCTATGCATTCTTGCAACCACACCAAGATCGCTAGGTTATTCCCACTTTCAGACTTGGTCTGTCATCTCCTTGTGACATTTTGCCCAGTAGTACAGTTGCTTTTGGTGAACAAAAGAGGATGTTGACCTACTACAAGTTACTCCTTTTGGAAGTTTATATCTGTGCACCAGAGCTGTACGCAGCTTCTTTCTGCAAATCAATCTTCAAAAGCTTTTCACATTCACCATAAAAGACAAAATAGATTTCTAATTCATTTTTATTAGCAATACCAAGATAGAATCTAATAGTATGATTTTAGTGTAGTGACCTAGAGGAAAACCAATAGAAAATAAACATAAAAAACTAAGTGTGGGAAGATAACGTCTGCAGAATAATTTTCCTTTCAAGGATTTTGGAAGACTCCATAAATGCAGAGCTCCTTGGATAAATAGAAACTCTCACCAAAAAGCACAGTCATCAGAACGCTGGCAGATACTCAACACAAAATATAGGACAAATTGCTTAAGTAATAACAAATGATACGGAGATATAAGCTTGGCTTCACTTCTGTACAATCCATGTGACCATTTTAATCAGGACATTGCACTAGCAAAGGTCCCATCAAATCTTATGTGCTCTGCTTTAATAACAAGACATTAGTTAACCTTTTATAATATTACCTTGTTGTAATTTTTATATCCTATATAAAGTAACTTTGTAAAGTGTATAGAACTGCTACAAATGAAGTTATAGTGAGCTAAGACTGCAGAGTATATTTTGTACTAAGTTTGGTACCAAAATATCCTTCATTCATGCTACTCAACATCAGAAGTTTCTGCAAGGCTGTTGCTCCACGAAGTGGGTTTACATACAACTTTTCTTCAGGAGAATTCCCAAAACACAGTGTATATATTACTATATATATATGAATGGATTTGGGGATAAACAGATGTCAGGGACCTACTATGGAGTGAGTCCATAAAGAGTTTTGCAAACTTGAAGTCCCATTTCCAGGCAGGTCTTACAGCAATGCAATCAGAATGGTATGGATGGCACTGCTAGCAGGAGAAGTGGGAGGAAGGAATACTTGTCTCCATTGAAGAACTGGGAAGAGACATCCATAACATTATTAAAGGAACTTTTTCAAAGCTAGAATGTGCTATGCTGTAGCTGTTATCTGTGGATCTGAGAAGCACTTGGGAAGCACTGTGCCACAGGGACAGTTCAAAACCGCAGTCCTGTCCTGCTCCCCTTGTTTCTTGCTATGACAGTGAAGGGTTAGTTGTTCAGTACTTGTCCAGAAGCATATTGTGCTCTATGTGTCAATGACGTGCTCTCAAACCGTACATTTTGGTTGTCTCAGCTCTGCCGAATCCACACCCCTCTGTTCTGGAGAGGTACGGCTGCAGAGCCTGCTTGCTCCTGGATGCCTGATCCAAGTAGCACCATGTCCGAAGGGATTCATACATCCTCGCATTCCCCAGCATAGCATTTTAGTATAGCTCATATGGCAGAAGACGGATATGGAACTATAGTACAGACAAATTCTGACCGTAGTCCAATTGTTTTGATAAGTGAGTTTGCCCACAAGCAAGGCAAGAGCTTTTAGAAGCGTGAAACAAATGGGTCAGAATGCTTTCAGTGCAGTGGATCTTAGACACCAGTAGATAAAGGTAATTTTGCATTACTGCCTGACATCTCAATAAAGGTTTGCCATTATGCCAAATAAATGACTGAGGCACCTTTTCAGTCCTCTCCAGAAGAGCATTTTCTGTGTCCAGGATGCATTTCAGGGGAATGCATGAAACCCACAACTCCTATTTCAGGATGTCCTTCAACAGCTTTTGGACCAATGGTGCGTTTGATACGGGCCTCAGTCAGATCAAGAGCTAATTCCTGATATTTGTGCAGGTCAGAGATTGTGTGTTGTTTTGAAATGCCTTTTTGTAAAAGGAAATCAAAGTGGACACAGCAACTGTAAATCTAATAGGATTTAAATATAATTAATACTGAATACTAAAAATTAGAGTGTGTAATCATAACGACAATTCCAGCTTAACAGGAGTTGCACAGTAATGGAAGTATTAAAATGCAATACCCTTTCTCTCTCCCTCAACAGAAGTGTTTGAAACTATGAATTAATAGAAATCCACTATTAGAACTGAGATTAACAAATATTAGTCTTGTTATAAATTTTAATATTATTTGCATAAACTTTATTGAGAGAGGAAGAAAAGGAACAGACATTTCAAATTCACAAGAACTGCAAAATAGAACAGAATTTGCTGCTGCCTTAAAAGTCTATCCAGGTCACTTTGAGTTAAACAGATTTTGAGAGGTAGAAAATGCTGAGTTAACATTACAATAAACAGAATCGATGGGAAGGGAAGCTACCAGTAAAACAATTAGCTTAATAAACAGATGGAGAAGACCCTTTTAAAATTACAGCCTTTGTCAAATGTTCAGCATCTTAAGCCTGGCAAGATCCTGTTTATGGAAGCAG
>NW_010410032.1:0-50208 GCF_000710305.1 Buceros rhinoceros silvestris | reverse complement strand
CAGGAATGCAATTACTGGTGAAAATGTAAAATAAATTTATATTAGAAATGCGTTAACTTATTAAAGCAGAACCACAGTTCACTAATGAAAGTAAAGCAAAATAAAAAAATCAGCATCTATGTTTCTCTCTCTGGGAATTCAAAGGCTGGCAATGGATTATCAAAGCAGAATTCAGTTATTTTCCCAGCATTCTCCCTCTCCCCGAGCTTTGCCTTCTCTGCATCTTTCCTCATTTCAAAAATATTTCAAAGGCACTGAAGGAGAAACTCACACATTCAGCTGTGCTTCCTGTCAGGAGGGATATCACAATGGGAGACAAAATCGAGCAAGGTTATCTCTCCATGGGAGTGAAACTGTCTGCAGTTCTCCAGGCTTGACGAGGAAACGCTGGATGAAATGCATGATTCTCTGATAATGATATATACGCCATGCAAAAAACAGTGAGGTCTGAATGTGCCCCAGAGCACAGTGTGTCCCAGGATGGATGTGGTACACTTCCCTGGGACTTAGAAATGCAATGAACTCAGCTATTAAGATCGAGAAATAAAGAAAATCTTTTCTTAATAAACAGTTAAGTCAGCAGTTTGCACAATCCCAGTGCCTCGGGATGGGGACCACAAGAACAGGGCCACAGGAACTCACAGTGCTGCCTGACAGCTGCTCCAGCTGAGTCTGGTCTGGAGGCAAACTAAAACATGTATAATGCAAGCAGAGATTTGCCTGGGACAAGTTATGTTATTTGCTTTAAAACCTTCGGGGTTTTTTGTTTGTTTGTTTTATTTTGCCTTTTTTTGTTGTTTTTTTTTGGGGGGTGGGGTTGTGAAGGAAGACCTACAAGAGGATGACAGAAGATAATGAGTTTGGACTCCACTAATTTCCATGGACCAAAGGTTTTGCCCTGTTTGGAGGACAGGATAGGCAAAATGGATTTATAATATCCATGATGTTTATCAGACACATTCTCTTTTTCCATGTATTCTGCTTCCAGGTCATGAACAGCACCAAGTAGCACCCACTTTAGCACGCATTCCGATCATTCATCACCTTGAGCAGACCACTGAACCATACCCACCCAGAAATAACTAACACCTCGTTATTTGGTCCATAGTGCATAATTCACAATGGAAATTTCCCCTTACAATACTCAGGAGAGGAGCACTTTAAAGGAAAATACTACAGCATAAAGAAAGGAAATCTTACAGGTTTTATGGTGCTTACCAAAACCCAGCAAATTACAAAGTATTTTTTGATCAGTCCTTGAAGAATGAAGGGTTATGCTGAGTTTAATCAATATTTTTGAGATACGGTTCCACAGCATCTAAGCATTTTAACTAGAATTTCATGCACACCTGAGACATGCCTCCATCAATACTCAAACTAAACAGTTGATCGTATCCGTCAGATGGAATATAACTTCTCCAGAAACAGCCCTACATTAAAAGAGCATCAAATTCTGTCTTTTAAAGTTTATTTACAGACATTCTGTTTACCAGAGGTCAACATATGTGGACCTGACAGTGTCCAGGACACTTATTGCAAAGAAAAATGTATCTCCTCACCTGCAGGGATCAAAAGAAATCCTGCATTATCTTTAATTTTAACATAACTGGTAGCATTTTTGCCAGCAATCCCAGAAAAAATCAGCTACTAATACAGGCACCTGCTCTCTTCAGGGGAACTTATTGCAATGCACAGGGAGGGCACAGCCAGGACAGCTTCAGTTCCACTTGGGAAGCTAAATCCAGCAGGTGCCTACTTCTACCGTCTCACGTTTGCGCTGTTGGTAGGAACCACACACAGGCTGCTAGCGTGAGGTATCCAGCGCCTTGTAAATTCACATTGTGCTGTTCCTTTTACTCATCTCCCGATGTAGACAGCTTATCA
The DNA here is from genome assembly GCF_000710305.1 of Buceros rhinoceros silvestris. NCBI lineage: Eukaryota > Metazoa > Chordata > Aves > Bucerotiformes > Bucerotidae > Buceros > Buceros rhinoceros. Next base: position 48,324 of record NW_010410032.1, on the reverse strand, counting down.
GGAAATGCAATTTGCTTATGGTTATAAAATGAGATCTCTTGATTACAGGCTAAGAAGGAACAGGAGAAAGCCTATAAAGAAATGCGCACTTACAGCGAGCTGTACTTCAGCGACTCCCATGCAGGCAGTTGTATGGGTTCACATCAATGAACATATTTAGGAAATAACCAGTATTGGTTAAGCACCTTTAAAAAGAGCAGTGGTTTCATCCTTACAGGCACCTTTCCTAACAGAACTTTCTCCAAGCCTTGCAGTAAAGTAAGGATTCAGCTAGTAAACAACATGCTATTTAAAGCTATGAGAGCGATAAGCCACTCTTACTGTGCACGGCCACCTATTTAGCATGCAGCATAGTAACCAGCAGTAATGAAATGTGTCTTTACATGACCATCCTGATGTCCACCACAAACCTCCATTAACTGGATACAGCAACACCCCCTAGACAGGTTAATTGAAAGAATGATAAATGACATGTGAGAGGTCATGCTGAGAGTCACTCACAGACTTAGAAGTAAATTGAGAGAGTTCCAGTTCCTATTCCGTAACTCTAGCCACTTCTCTCTTCGTTAGAAATGAAGAAGATTGAGATTCCCGTCCTATTTTTATAATGACTTGCACAATTTCCTTGCTTCAGGTGGCTGATGCGCACATCCCTCGGGTTACTCCCTCACCTTAGGGACCAGCTAGTCTGGCCGGCTGAAAATCTGCAGTCTGGAAGTTTGCGCTCCCCACAAATACAACATTTACGGTAAAAGAAAACAGCACATGCCCTCCTAGTTTCTGCTGGTCATGGTTTCTGTGGTTAAGTAGGTTTCTTTTTTGAATATTATAGTCTTTACAGAGTGTTTCAGTAAAATGAAAAGTTTAATGGGTTTAGGGGGTGGTTTGAATGGCAGGGTGTCAGATCAGGGCAACTGCTGACTGCTTGTTAATGCATGACTCCAATTGGAGTTGTTGCCTAAGGATTTTAAAGGCAATAAGCTCCGGGGATATTTGCACAGCTAGTTTGGTTTAGGTGTATCTTTGCTTATTAATTCTTCTTAGGAATCAACATTCATATGCTTATTTTCCTGAGACTAACTTTAAATCCTCTAAGCCTCTAGGAAGTAGTTTGTTTCTACCATTTAATTGCTTTATTTTATTTGATGTGACAGGGCTCTCTGATGATCACATAAAGTTTGATATGTAAGCGTTCAGAAGGATGAAACATTTTTTTTTTTGATCTGTTGTTTTACCTGGAGGGTAATGCCTGAGCTTCACTGCACTTGGAGATGAAAAAATAAGAAAAAGAAAATTGAAATTCTTAAGACACTTGCCCTAAATTTCTTAATGGCCAAGTGACACACAACTGTTCTCTGAAGAAGTAAAATAAATATTCTAATATTAAAGGGATCATCACACACACTTGAAAAATATTGTGTGTCAACCATTGAAGGCCTAAGGAAAGATCTGTGTTATTCATGCTACTGTAAGCTCTGCACACCTTCCAATTCTTTATACAGAAAGCTTAATGGCCATGGATTATTTGCCTCATTGGTTATGGTGCTAGGAAATAAAACTGTGGGAAATATTCATTATAATGCTCTCCTGTACTGAACTTCCACTTGGTTAAAGTATTGAAACAAGCTGCAAGGAAAATTAAACCTCAGAAAGAAGTGGCAGATGTATTTATGAATGCAGAAGACAAACTAAAGGCTCCCTCTTTCTCTTGGTTTGCAGTGGTTATCTGTTAGCTCTTCACCATCGGCTTACTCCTCTGCCTACCCAACAGGTCTTCATGCATTTCCATTACTAGGTGGCAGCCTAACGACAGAATCTGGGGGCATGTGGAAGGTGAAACTGAAAAAAGAAAACAACCAAATGACTGAAAAAAAAAAAAAGAGACTTGTGGTAGTCAGTATTTCAAGAAGAATGATACTGAGTTGCGTATTGTATTTTTTCACGTGTAATTGCAGAATTACAATATATGTTCTGCCACTGAAATTACTGGTTTATGATCAGGTTAACTTCTATCCAGCAGTTTGTGATGGCAAATTTGAAGGCACTAATAATAAAAAAATTCGAAACACAGCAACTAAAGAGTAATCTCAGAAAAAATATTAGTGGAACAAAAGCTGTATCTGAGGCCTATTACATTACAATCGAGCTTTAATCTCTTTGGCAATTAGCATACATTGTGAAAGACAACATAAGGGCAAAATTAAATGGCAAGCCTTGATTTGGAGACACGTGAGACAATGTCTCTGTTGTATTTCTTTCTATGATATTTACAGGATCTTCAGAAAGCAGGCAGACTAGATCATGTGGGGGTAGGGGGAGCACCCAGCCTCTTACATTTTATACAGCTGTAGATACCAAACACAGTCAGAGGGATACAATTGCTCCTCCCTTTTGGTTAAGGCCAGTGGTCAAGTACAACAATTTCTCACTTTCTGCTACTGGTTTATCCCAGTAACAAACTGTGCCAAGTTCTGCACTCTGACCATCAACTAGTGACAAGCTGCTAAGCAAGGCAGTAACCCTGCTGCCACAAACACCTGCTCCAGTGAGGGGGCAAAATGTTACCTCCTGTGCGCCAGATCTGTGGACTAAGACCTGGTGAAACAAACCCAACCCACTGGAGAACCCTTACTGCTATGCTCACATTTGCAGCTCCACGTCAACAACAGCGCAGTGGGTACCAACACCATTTTGCAGTAAGTTTCTTACCAGTATCATCATAAAAGCAGTGCAGTTATACATATATTCTTCAGTTCAGTATAGTCACGTATTTGAAATGAGGTAATTTCATTAACCTGTTAGAGCCACCTTACAGGCGTGATGAGTTTTGCTTTCTTAAAGACACACGCAAAAGCCAGGACAGTGCTGGTTTTGTCTTATCCTCAAGATAAATAAAATTGAGGCTCTAATTCTTTGAAATAGGAAGCAAATTTTAAAGACAGAAATCATGGTACACTTCACTGGAATCCTGTCACTTGCACAGTTACGCTAACAGAAATGCTTCTATCACCTACTCAGGCCTCAAAGTATTACACACACTAATTTTTACTAATAACTGCAATTTGTCTAGGCACTACCAGTAAAAATCAATGTAAAGCTGCCTCTCATCCACCCATAAAAGCATTACAAGCAGTCACAGTCTTACACACCATGGCTTCCCATTCAAAAATGAAGGTGAGAGAACAAACTCCCCTACAAGTCAAAAAGAAGTGTTAAACAAAACCAGCAGTGTTTGTAGCTCTCAAAAGGAGAAAAGAAGGATCACCTCAAAAGCAACACACGTCTTTCTCATGACCTGCAAGACCTTTATTCAGAACTAATCAGCCACTTAGTAGACTTGAAAATGGGGCAGGCTTTCACATAGAGAGGAAGAATCAACATACAGCCACTTAGCAAAACAAAACTAGATCGGATTCTGGGCAGTAGTCAGCCCTGGTGCTGGATTGACAAAGAACAAAAACCATGTGTGTAGTCCCCATCCTGAACCAGCTGGCTCATTACCACTTTTTGAACCTATACAATGGGCATTAACCAGGAAGAATTCAGTTCCAGTATCTCAGTGGGGACGGTCGCACAGCCTAATGGGAAGCAATGGAATGGCCCTGCACCTGAGGAGGATCCAGCCCTCCTGTCCCCATCTTCTGCAGCCACTGCTCCTTCAGGAAGCAAGAGCAGCAGCTCAAGTAACACCAACAGATCCAGTAAGCAGACTGCTCTCTGTGAGGACAAGAGCACAGGGACTTGGCAGCAAATGGTTTACATCCATTTCAAGCACCAGGGTTTATGACAACCACAATAAATGAACTCTTCAAAAACTAACCCAGTGTGGCAGCAGACTTGCATGTGTGTTTTATTTCCTCCTTCAGTCTTCCTGTGTTGGTGTAGGTTTTCTTTTTTAACTTGTAATATGTAGATTAGGTAAAAAAGCCAAGCCTAAACCCACAATATAGGAAATGAAGGTACATAACTTTTGAGAAACATCTACATTATATGTTGACAAAACCAATATGAAGATATCATTTAAAACATTCATTTAAGCTTTTACTGTGAAGAAAGATCTTAGATTTATCAGTTGATTATAGTTTGCAACGTGGAATCGATAATCTGAAACAGGCAGAATAATCCCTAAAAACCTTAAATTATGCTTAACTAAAGAGTTAAATACAGGCTTTTAATGAACGCCTGTGAAAACTGGGCATTAGCTATAGCTGGATATTGACAGTGTATTAGCTGAATATTTACCAATTACTTGTTTTACATTCTAACGGCCAGCGCTCGCTTCTGTCAATGAGCCATGACTGTAATTCAGAAATACTGCCGTAGGTCATTGCTGAACTGAAGCCGCATCACACAGCAAAACTGATAAATAAGTCCATTGAAAATAGAATACCTGAAGCCCTGGTTAGTACATTTGATAACCGCCTCATTAATAATACAGCAGAAATGCTTCAGGGATTTATGGTGGCAAGAACCGACGATTACATCCTTTTTTCGGATTTAAGGGTAGCAAGAATAGTGCCATCAGAGATCTAGGAAGAGTGATACGGATTTAGTCTTGCTTGCTTCTTCCTGAAGATAAGGTTACTTCTTGCCCAGCACTTTTACATTTAATCTTTAAAATAAATTAATATTTTTAAAGGCCAAACTTGTGGTTTCATTTTTCACTTTGACAGCTCCTGAAATGCAGATAGATTTTGTATCATATAGAACACTGTTCCTGTTTTAGTTTAGTCTGCTTTTGTTCTAGTGCTGTACAACAAGCCACTGGAATGACCCAAGATCAGAAAACAACTCTATCCCTGCTGGACAGGAGTGTCACCTTCTCATCTTGAGGAAGCTGCTTTTAGTTCTTATTTTCTTCCTTTCCAGCAGTTCCTTTTCAATCTATTCTAGCAAGAGGTTTAATAAGCAAGTGGACTCTGGATCCTTTTGCAAAATCTTGGTGAAATTTATGACAGCGGAAATTCTTAAGACTTAAGTTTAAAGGTGACATGTGAAAACAAGCTGCTTGTTTCATCTAAGTCCTTTAACTTTTTTCTACGCTTCTGAAGGTTTGCTATGCCAAAAGGGAACACCAAACACTGAGACTTAAGTAAAAATAAAATCAGCTGAATCTGGCACAATCTGTAAATACAGATTCCAGTAGATGAACCTATCTTATAGGCCAAGACAGGTTATCCATGAGTGGTAGGTGCGTATCACCTCAAAGATAACAAGCGTCATTATGTGCATCGGTCCAGAAAAGCTTGAAAATACTGCCTAGATAATAGCTTTGATATTTTCCTGAGAATGTTATTTTATTTGCCACTGAAAAGGATCTCTTCTTTTCATTTTGTGAAAGAACATGCCATTTTAAAAGGATTTTTGCCTGCCAACTGCCTGGATGACCCTTGTGTGCCCAGGGGAAGATTTAAGAATTGATGAAAGATAACACAACCCTGGTGAAGGATTGAACTTGCAGTTGTTTTTCTAGAGCTGTAGGTAAGGATTCTGCTTCCCAAAAGATGAAAAATTTGTTTATAAGAAACTTGACTATATAGTGCATACGGAAGCGCAACAGAGGTGACAGTCAGGTTTACCTAATAGATACATGAAGCATTAGCATAAATGCGCTGACCGTGAAGAACATACAATTCCTTGGTCTAGAAACTTGCTCTAAGTGCTGTAATTTTGATTTTAAATTAGCTATTAAATTATAATATATGGTTTACTAAACAGTAATTAAAATTTAATTTTTATTAATGCTGTGAATATTAATTCATCCCAGGTTCATTTGTTTCCTAGAGTTCTTACAAAGCATACATTACTGCTCTTCTAAAATATTTGTGCATCACGTTTCTTCCAAGAGGGACTGGAAAAGGCCCCTGTACGTATCCAACAGTTCTCAGTGTGATTTATTTTTGAGAAACTAACACCATATGGGCTCTAACAGCACACACGGTAATGGTATTGGGCACCGACTTATTTTTCTGCGCTGTTTTGTAGACACTGAGGACATGAGGTGAATGTAAAACCTGACCGTAAGGTATCAAAGTGATGGAGTATTATTCAGTAAAAGAGGAAACTTCTCAAGCTGATGATTGACTAGGGATGTGTTTTCCTGCAGACATTTTACATTGTATAACGTATAATAAAACCATAATATGAGCATGTATTATTCTGCATCTTCATTAGAAATTTAAACAGGCTGTAATAATACAAAGTATAGGCCACAACATGCACAGCAGAGCTCCGTGGGTGATTTATTATCATCTTAAATAGAAGCAGAATTGGACTTGACACTGCAAACTTCGACTCACCTGCATCAAGACAACTGTATACACGAATTCTGACATTAAGTAACACTCAGAATACAAATTAGTAGTGGAACGATATTTTCCAGCTGTTTCAAGTTATTCTAAAGCAAGAGGCATGTCATGACAAGATAGAAATTAATTAAAAATTTCCAGAAATATTAGGCCAGAATCTGATGTATCAATTGCAAAGTCATTCAGTCACATTATCTAGCTAAAAGACCGGAATTTTATATTGCCAGATTAAACAGAAAACACAAATCAATTGGCATAAGATGCAACACTGAAAAATTTATGTATCAGCAGGAGAAAAATGAAGCACAGTGTGGTTAAATGTTTCCCCAGATCACAGAGCAAATTTGTGTCAGCAGATGATTCGAGCATCCTCACTCCCAGAACAAACTGTAAATGCAAATCTATGCATCTTGGAACAGCTTCCGATTCCCAATACAAAACAACTTTCTATTTAGCCCAGCCATGCAGTACTTTCCCCTGCGCTGTCCAGAGCTTACACTGAGGCATGCACATTGGCAGCCCAGGTTTGTGTTTGGGGATAGAGGATGAGGAAGAAAAGAGCTTTGTGTAAGGTACCCTCACATATTTACTGCAGCGAACACACAGCTCAGATAATGACTTGAAACCAGAAACGAAAAGGAGGAAATGTCTCCTTCAGCAATGAGCACCCTTTCAACTGCTGTTGGAGGTCCTGCTTGGAGCCACAGAATGACAATACAGGGAACACGGGTAGGATTCAGCGGGGAGGACTGGCCTGATGCGCAGGTGTCAGGGTTGAAATCTCTTGCTATGTGTCTGTAACTTTAACACGGGAAAGTAACTAAATCAAACGGGATTGCCTCTCACAGACTGGTTGTGCAGCTAACCTGCACATACCTGGGCAGCCTGTCCATTGCCAAAGTAGAGTAGACACTTTTTCTTTTTAATTTCCTTTTTATTCCTGCTTCAGCAACACTTGTGTATTTGGCTTAGACTAATAACAGTCCTTGTGACAAGTGATCTCATACTTTGGCGCTGGCAATAAATGAACGGGTCGTTCCAGATATATTAATAATTTCTGAGAGTGGAACTGATTGATAGGTCTGTCTACCCTGACTTCTACAACAGGCCAGCTGATGTTCCCCAGTTCGTGAAAAGCTGAGTGCTTTGTTGTATTTTGTTCTAAAGTTCTTGGACTTTGTTTCTGTCAACTGTCATTACTTAGTGAGCAGCAAACAGGCTGTGTTTTCTTCCCACATTTGTATAAATGTCAAGCCCTAAGAGTTAGAGATTCACAAAATAGACTGAACTATAACTGAATACATCAAACTTAGGTCCCTAATGCTTTAAAAATAGTATTGCCTTTCATATTTGTGTATCTGAATTTTAAAGCACTGCCACCTCATTCCATCAATCTCCTTCCCCTACTTTTTCATTCTACCTGAACTCAGTAATATCTGTCACTGCCTCCTCTGACAACAAACTCCTCTGATTTACTTTTTCTTCATTTATCGACTTTTAAAAGGACACAACAAACAGTCATGGCCGTGTAAAGACCAAAAGCAAGGATAATGAAAATTCAGTCACCAGCAACACAAACTGCAGTCTGTCACTTCCTAATGATGAAAGACTGTTTAAATATGATAAACCTCTTGTTAGGAGTTAAATTTAAGATGAAATAAATATAAAACCTGACTCAATTAGGTCATGTGGTCTACCATTTAGTTTAAGTTATGTGGGGAATAAATTAAGCATTTCATGACCTACGCTGTCAGGAATTCCTTAATGTTATATGCAACCACTCTCTCCTCACTCTGCAAGCACAAGCCTTAAGCCTGCACTCATATTTATCATTAACTTTAAGTGGAAGAGGGGCAGGTTTGCTTTAATCAACATCCACATACAGGCAAAGCATCTTGGCTGACAGGACAGGACAGTACAGCCAGTGGCCTCCACAGCAGCACCTTTTGCACCACTACAAAATGAGGATTTTTTTTATATACCACCTCAGTTATAAACACTTTGCAGAAGAACGGGACATCAAAATACCACTAAACTGCACTGGTCTAGGCAGCCTTCAAGGTGGAACCTGACACTGATTATTGATCCTGGCTTAGATATTGTTCCTGTTTCTGTTGGCACTGTTGCTATTTTGGGAAAGGACAGGTTTTCTGCTCTGACCTACCAATGAGTCTGATTCTCCAAAACACCCAGCGGCACATCTAACAACAGAGCGCAGTGCAGAGAGTGAGCCCAGAGTGTGCTATTATGTGGCAAAGGGCAGCAGAAGAGAGATGGTGGTTGGTTTCCTGCAAGGACTAAGGCTGTCAATAAAGTCCTCCATCGGACCTAATCAGCCCTGCCTGTCAGCAGAGCTCGTTAGTGGCAGCTCACCAACATGTTGATGTAACTACACTGTTTCCAGTCCCAGTATTAACTTGCTCAATGCTAGCTCAAAGCTGCACGATGCTTCAGCTGAATCTCCACCACTCTGCGCTAAGTTAGCTGTTTGACTAGAATGTAATTGTCAGAAATTCAGAAATTCAACTCTTTTTATTTTGTTTTCTCTCTCTTACCCTTCTAAATATATTGGCCTACTGAGGCTTTACAAAAGGTGACTGAACAAATTGATTTTAAGTGGACAAAAACGTACTCGAGAAAAATAAAAGCAGCACCGCTAATAGCTTCTCAAAACCACAGGCTACAAGTTCATCTCCTGAGGCTATTGTATAATGCAATCTCATCTCAGGCTGTCCTGACTTAGTAAACTTCCCCGCAGAAGTCAACTTCAGGTTACTACTTCAGATCATTTGTCCAACACAACTCCCACTCTGCCACTGCTCCAACTATCTCTCTGTGGCTCAATTACAAAGTGCATCTTACCGTTACTTGTGGCTCTCCAGACTAGCTGCAGCTGCAATGGACAACATCTAATGTCAGGGACTGTCAGTCACTCCCTTACTGCTTTGTGAATTCAGAATTTCTGGTTGGTAAAAGTAATCTCCTACAATGTACTTAAAACAAATGAAAATATGCTTGAACTAAGAAACAGGAAAAAGAGGAAGAAATATAGGAGTAAATTGATATTTTTCCACCTCACCGGCAAATACCAATCTACCGTGGGCAGATCTGCTTCCTAGACTGTTGTTTATTACCTCTTTGTTACTTAAACAGGGGAAAAAAAACCCAAACATCTTGTTAATATAAAGAATAGATAGAAAAATGGGCTGCCACAAGGATGACTGACTGATGTGAATGCCCATATATATACATACACAGGACGTCCAGAGCTTGTGAGAAATTATAACACCTTCAGGAAGAGAAGAGTGGTCAAAGCAAGAAGTACCCCTTTCCGGTTTGTCCATCTATTACTTGGAAGAAGTTGGTATGAAAAAAGCTAATCCTTTGTTTTCTAAGAGTCCTCTTAAGAACAAGACTTAGGACTAAGTGCAGAGAGCCATAGGGCTCTCTTCAAAATGGGTAATAAAGACCACAAGAAAAAAAAATCATTACAGAGGCATTGTAGCACTTGTACAAATACACGGAAGAGTTCTCACTGTTACCAAAAGCACAGACAGACTCTGTGCAATCTTCCGTGCAGTTTAGCTGCTGTTGCTCTGTGCTTACAGCCACTCTGCACATTATCGCTAACATCTCGCTGAAGACAAACCATAAGCTTTCCCCTGGTGCTAGAAGGTACTGCCTTCCTCACACAGAAAAATCTGTTAAGACTGGAAGGCAATTACACAGAAATTATTTTAGTGGAACACAAGCCAAATCTGAAGCTTGACACGCAGAAAAGCATGTGTGTGATCATGGGGGGGCAGAGACTTAAAACTAGTGCATTAACTTACTGAACTTTCTATAACTTACTTTATGTCCCTTCCTATTTAAATGATTTTTCTATTGAATTGCGCAGCAGTGCCTCCCCATTATGGTCTGAATATGTATAGACACAGCAGGTGGTTTAAAAATAGCTGCAAGTGTCTCTGAAAAAATACGTGGAATGTATTAGGTTGTTTCAGGAGAGTTTTAATGACACCTACAGCAATTTACACTTGACAACTTTTTATGTTTCTGTGGTGCGGAAATACCCAAAATGAATTATCTTGTTTATCACTGGGAAAAGGACAGTAATGAAACATGTTAATTTGGAGAGCAAAATTAAATTCCAGTCAAGGCAGTATTCAAACAGGTGCCATCTGAATTATATTTGGTACACCTTGGAATAACATTCTCTGGTATTAAAGGCAGAAAGGTATCACAGGTTTGTCCAAATAGATTTAAGTGAGCTCAGCACAGGACTACTGCAGCACAAGCCTGGACGCATGCTGCAGCCTGCCTGCACTACATCTCAGGAGGTTTTGCCCATTACACGGTAAAAGGAGTTTTCTCCATGGGGTGCCAAGGAATGGCTGGGTCACCAAATAAAAAGCCACACATTCACAAAACTAGATCCTCTACTTACATTGGATCCCTGCAAATATATATCATAATGACATCTTCCTAAAACACATTTTATGGCAGAAACGAAAGAAAAAATCCCCTAAAAATAATTTATACGCTCACAGTAGTATTAATGTTATTTTGGAATATTTCCATATGCACATATGATGTTACCATTTGCTATCATTAAATTATAAACACTGTACTTCTAAGCTCTTTGAGTAGGAGCTTGCAGGTTTAATTCCAAGGAATTGTAGTATTAAACCACCTTACGAGAAGATGACATGCCACTGTTTTGAGACACATTTATCACTTTGGATCTGCAGTCCCTCCTGTGGCCACCCATCATCATTTCTAATTATCACTTCAAATCATACAAAGTATATCCCCTGCTATGCACAGAAGGCAGGTGGGTTGGTGGAAATCTATTATAAAAACAGGCCTCCAGGGAATGAGAATTACACTATGCTATTTTTCTTGGTTTTCAAAAAGTAGTGCTGTTAGTTAGAGCCCCTCTTCTAGAAAAAAGCCTTAGAGACATCCCTATGACATGACTAACCACCTACCAGCAAGAAAGAAGAAAGTATGGGTTTCAAAGCTGTAAAAGAAGTGGAAGAGCACCAATTACTACAGGATGACATACATGACAAAATGCCTCCAGGACAACACAGTTGTATATCTATAAAGTAATCCTGGAAAAGTGTTGAGAGTCTAACAGCTTGCATAGCACCTTCTGAGTATGAAATAGGGATCTCAGTTTCTAAAGGACAGACCAGAATTCACTGTCTGGCATGAGAAGGAGTGTAGTTGATAAAGCTAAGCTCAGAAACTGGGAAATACAACGTAACTCTGGTTAAGGAACAAGCAGAAGCTGCCTCTGTGTCAGGGTATTTTACTGTCTGTTATAATCCAGTGCGTTAACTCTCATCGAGCATTGAGAGCAGGCTCTTACGCTTTCTCCCGTACTGTCCCTGGTCACGTGGAGCAATGCTCCGTGTATCTGGGGAGGTGCTTCCATATCCTTTTTCAACATCCTCTTCAGCCTCCCCTAAAATCTGCTCTTTCAGGAAGCTACAATTGGTGCCCACCATGTTGAGAAAGTCCAGGGTTTCACCTGGACCTATCTGTAGTTTCTCTTTCTTTGCTTTTCCTATGTTCTTATCATAATTTCTTTAAGGAAGGATTGAGGATTTTTTAAACCGTATTCATACATTTATGTGATGTGTTGGTGTCCTAGTCCAAGAGATTCTTAAACACTGGTAGTGATAACAGTAAAACAGTCCCAAACATGGAAGAATGACCTAAGACAAGGTCCAGCTAAGACATGGCAATAAGAACTACAATAAAAGCACCACTTAGACACGCCTCTCAGCCATGATGGAGACTCTGGACAACATGGTTTGCTTGTGCTAGTCATCAGCGACAAGAGAATGCCCTTCTGAAGGTGCCTCCTCTTCCTCATCCGGATATATTGGCTTCAGTGAAGCTTTGCTGCTGGTTTTGAGCCCTTTAAGATCACACATTTGAATACAGCACAGCTGGCCAGCATGGAGCAATGAAACTCACCACAGCAGCATGCCTAGAGAAGTTTTAGTTTAACGATGGTGAATAGTGCTCAGAACCGGGATGAATTAAATCTTACATTGCTCTTATTTAATTTATTTATTGTTATACAAAGCCTCACCACAAAAGTGCTAGAAAGCTTTTTTGCTTGAAATGTTGTAGTAGTGCAACATGAGAAAAGCTGCCTGGATCTTTTATGTAATCAAAGCTATTCCCCCACATACACCAAAAAGGGCAAATAACCCATTTCTCAGTATGGGCACAGAAGGACATGTAAAGAACTGTCTCAGTCGTAGACATGGTAACAGCAATATTTCAGGTCAATAGTATGCTGTATCTTCCACAGGCAGTTGCAAAAGCAGTGTTTTAATCTACAAGTTTTATCCTTGGGATGCAGATGGTGAGCAGGAAAAAATGACAAATACTTTTTTATAGGGCAGGCATGGAGTCAGGGTAAGAAAATAAGGCTATTTCAATATTTCTTTGACAATCCTAGACCCAGCTCCTCCACCCACTTCTAACGATAAAATTAAAATACCAAGATCACCTGGGTGGCAAGAAAAACAAGGCAAAAGAAGAAAAGTATGTCATTGCAGAGACAGTTTCTACTGGACACTAAAGGAGAAAACCACCAAACAAAATCCAGGAATCTAACCTGGGAAGCAAACCAAATCCATCAAAATTAATTTGGATAGAGGATGGACACGGTTCAGAGAAGCGGGTGCTCTTTGCACTCCGTCCTTGCCCAAGGATGTGACAGGCCTCCAAGTCATCCAGGCATCGAGGCAGATTCAAAATCATCAATCTCTGAACTGTATCATATTAGAATACTAACTGTAGTAGCTAGAGTAAGGTTTGGGATGAGTGGTGGGTAGCTAGTTAGAGGCTCTTCATTTTTAAAAGAGAAAATTCAGCTTTGGTGGATTTTAAACCTGAAAAAAGAAGTTCTCCTCCTGAGCACTGTGCAGTCTTGGTGGGGATCAGTTTTGCTCTCCCTCCAGCAACTTTTACTGCCTTCTCAGTCTGTAACAAACTCACACAGACCTCCTAGGAATTCTCTTTTTCTCCACAATCATGGAGGCTTGGCTGGAGAGCTGCTCCCTGCTCTTTTTGGTGCCTCCTGTTGTTTCCAGTGTGAGAAGTTCTCAGCTTGCTGTTCTTCTCATATGCCTGCACTACGGATCCCTCTGTTCCCACAACCACACTCTTTGTTGCTCTCCCCAGAGGAAGAAAAAAAAATCCTATCACTACTCTGCTCCCGTGGCCACATTTCTCCACCCCACATTCCCTGGATCAGTACGTGCAGGAAACAAGACCAGGCAATCACACGGCATCCCTGTCAGCTGCCAACAAGTCACGGTAGTCCCACCCAGGAATAAGCAAATACAGCAAAGATGCCTCCTGTGCCAAGGGGCTACTATGAAGAACCTTACGAATGCTGGAAAAAGGAACTAAGAATGAGAGAAAAGAGAAAAAAAAAAGTTTCCACCCAGGAATAAGCAAATACAGCAAAGATGCCTCCTGTGCCAAGGGGCTACTATGAAGAACCTTACGAATGCTGGAAAAAGGAACTAAGAATGAGAGAAAAGAGAAAAAAAGTTTTGGTGCAAAAAGCTGTATGTTAAAGCTGATCAACACTCGTGAAGCTACTGATGATCTTTCCAAATTCTTTTCAAGTACAACTTACTGTGCTGATCATATTTACTTTGAACAACGCGATGGCAAGAAATAAGTATTCCATTCACGTCAAGAAACATTTTTCCATTTTTACTGTAGAAAAACACCAGGACTTCCAAAGTCTAAGACACAATCCTTGTTCTCAGTACAACCAATTTGTAGATTTATTATTAAAAAGATTTTTAAGCAGCAAACACTGATCATTACTAAATCGGGAAGCACCAGTTTCAATGAAATATGTATCAAGAAAAATTTTTAGCACCAATATGGTGCCATTAAAAACAGACTGAAGTTCCAGTTCTTATATGCAAGGCAGAGAGCGCTTTCCAGGTGAGTATAACCTCATCACTGTTCGTATTTTAACAGTTGGATAATTGTTGAAAACCAAAGAGGGTAGGAAAGGTGTGCCCTGTCCTAGTCTAATTAAACTTTCCTTAAAATTTCTAATCTAAAATTTCTTCTTTTTTTTTCCTAATTAAACTTCTGTCTTTAAAGCTTCCAGTAAGGTTCAAAAGCTTAAAAGCTGTCATAGGAACCCTTGCATTCTGATGAGGTCTTTTAAATCTCGCAGCCTATAACAGAGAAGAGTCCAACATAAATCACACATTAAGTCACTATAGTGCCAGATGGAACCCATTTGTACAGTGCTTGGAAGACAAGGACCTTCATTTCGCTTGAGCATTGCTTCTTATTAGTTACAGGTCATTCAGTCACAAGATGTTTCCAACACCTAACACAAACCAATTATGACAGCACGTTCTGTGCAAGGATGAAAGTGTTAGTCTTGCCGAGTGGCAAGCATTGCTAAAGGGGCTCTGATTAATATGCAATTCAGCCTGATTTGATTTGTGCATAGCAGAGCAGCCCTTGCTTCAGTGTGCTGAAAGCAGGATGTAGAATCTCCTGAGCAGTTGTGATTTTTGAAAGCGACAGAAGTGTATGGCGCTCCTGAAAGGGAGAACACAGACGGACTCGATTCCGTTTGATGTGCCGTCTTATGTCTGTTTTTACTGCATTTAAAAATTCCATTTCATTATGTTCATAAAAGCTGAATCCATCACGCTGCTGAGGCTAACAGCTGTGTTGCATATAGATATTGATACCCACAGGCAAAACTCTTTTATGGGACATCTCGTGGGATCAGATCGAGAAGCTCCAAATGTTTCAACTGAGCAGTAGTTGGGATGACAAATAAATATTTGAGACATACAGACATGCACTCAGACTTTTTGCTTTTGATTTCTAAATAATGTCTATAAACATGTAGCTAAGCCTGGAATGGAATGCCTTGTACCACACGCTAAAATTTATTACCTGCCTTTTACAGCAATACCATCATCTGTTTAAGCAGACAACTTCATCTTCATCTCTATCAGTGATACAGAAGATTAGGTTTAATAATTATTACTCCTCCTAACCCACATCCACAGCAGCAACAACTCTTGATGCTTACTGCACAGGGAACTCTCTCTGCGGGATTTCTCACCCAGCTAAAGCAGGAGCTGTCTAAAACTGCACAAATAGCTCTCTCCTGTGAGTTTTCAAGCCCAATTTTCTGGTTGTGGAAACTCATTTTCAAAATGGTGGCCTAGCTTGTGCAGGTGCAATTTTTACTGGCAGACAAATGGAAAATATACTCTGAAGTATGGGGCTCTTCATTGCAGTTGACTTATTGCATTGCCTAAGGACAAAGCTGAACTGTAAAATTATAATGTAAGAAGTTAGCAATTTCTTTCCATATTAATCACAACATTAAACACCTGTAATGCAATTAAAAATGAACACAGAGGGTCTAATTTAGAAAACTGTGTAACTATAGTTATGTCCAAGTTTACTTGCATATTTTAATAGTGATAAGTCAATTTTACAAATTCAAATTCTCTAGCTGATTTTGCCTAGACATTCAAAATGTCTATGTTTCTTCCTTCAGTTTCCCCACCTACAAAACTGGTGTAATAATAATTACCTTGGCTCACCGAGGCACGGAAAGATGTTCTCACTATGGGACAAGCTCCTGGGCAATCTTGAATGAGAGAGGCCACAAACAGCAGAATTATTTGGAAGCAGAAAGTCATCGATGTTGAAAGGTAGCTGTGATTTCAGCTTAGCTGCTCTTTTTGTCCTTTTTTGTTAGTTTTAGTGGTTATTTCTTTCACAATGGATTGCTACAGCAGAGGACTGGAAATGAGTAATAAGAGTAATTTGCCGTTTTCATTGCAAGACAATACAAGTTATATTTTCAGTGTCTAACAGAGAGCATTGCAGGGAGAGCACTCACTGAGAGCTGGCCATAAGCGAATCCAAGGGAAGGTTAAAGGAAAATGCCAAGCCTGCAAGTAGCTCACTCATTCAAAAAGAGGCAGGCAGCAAAGTTCAAACCCTGGTGAGGGGGACGGCAGGGGAAAGCGTGACTCCAGGCTATGCACCTGCACAGTGAGGGCACCAAAGAGGTCGTGGCCAGAGCAGAGGGGAAAATGACTGTTTGTACAAGACTAACAAGGTTGGGTAAGTCCCCAGAGAGGGTCTAAACGACAGGGAGGATTTTGAGTTAAGAGCCATTGCAGAGCACTAGAAGTTGATTGAAGTGTTAGGCTTGTATCAAAAATTTTCCCAAACTGGCTTAATTTCACAACAGATTAAAGATGTAGTCCATCTTGCACTTTTGGCCTCTGCATGGGCCAAACATAGGTTTTGTAAATATTTTACTGAGCAGTTTAAACCGAGCTTTTGTTGAAGCAACATTGGAAGTCAGACCCTCAAACAATGAACTGGTTTTATACATTTACCAAACACTGATAGGTAAAACACATACCAGCAAGTAAAACACGATCATATTGTATGAATATAGTAGATTTCTGCTGTTCACAGGCTAGAGTTTGATTTCATTAGAATAGTGTAAATCCAATCTAGGTGGTGTTAAAAGACTTAAAAAGGCTTAAAACATATGTGAAAACATGATTTATGTAGAGTATCCCCTAGATGGAGCAAGTTAGCAAGGGCCATGCTTATGCAGGCATGGCAATTCCACTGTGCTGCCACACTCCGCTTCACAAACCATTACCTCATAACCAAATTTTAATGAAGGACAATCATTTTGCAGTCCTTAAGCATGATTGATCTAGTCAATGTTGGTCATCTAGAAAAATCCTCAGTACATTACTGTGCTGAAAATGGGATACAGTTTCTTCTTACTACAATCTAAAATAAGCTCCACACCAGTATGTTTCTTTTTCCTCTTCCTCAGCACTGATACAGCTACAAGAATGTGTGATGCTAGCTTTCCCAAATGCTCATTTACTACTTCAAAGGTCTAAGATGAAAGAAGGTTCAGACACCAGTCCAGGTATCACTTTCAGTTATAGAATCTAATAGTTCTGAAGACAGAATATAATTTTCAACATCTATAGTGCTTATCTCTAGGGAAACAAAAACAAAATCATGGCGCTAAGGCAAGCAATTAGATTTATTTGTCAATTACTAAAACAGGTTTAGGAATCACCAGGGAATATCAATTCTTAATGCCCCATAAAGCTCTCGTCATAACTATAGATACCCACAACTCTGACCTTTCTACTATTTAGACTTATTTTTCCTTCTGTTCATATGGTCTGATAAAATTAATGATGCTTCACCCTTTAACTAAACTTCCCATGATTAAAATTACTTCTAAAAATGATTTTGTCTCCTGTGTTTTGTTTGTTGTACAGACCAAAGTTAACGAGAAATCAAATGGCCCAGTTAAAATCAGGCCATGAAAAAGAGGTTTTGGAGGGTAAAGAGTATCTGGGACACATCTAGGATTCTCTCTTTTAATGCAGTTAAACACATCCCTTCATAAGCATATCCCATCTAACATTCTCTAGGAAGGAGAAGGTCTGTATGAAAAGCCTCATGAGAATTTACAAGCTTGTAAAGCATTTCTTCTCTACTTGCCCCTGTTAGTTTTTTTCCCCCCCCAAAATAATATAAATACAGCAAAAGTCTTATATGGCTAAAGGAAGGGATTAAAAAAAGCAGCTTGAGTATTTTCATGAAAAAGGTTCTGTTTTCCAACATTTCAGGGAATTAGAATTTCTGACGCCCCAATTAACAGAATGAAATAAGAAAAGCACCAGTTCCCATGGGGTGGATATTTATTTCTGAAATGAAAGATATACCATAACCTGCAAAGAAGTACAGTAGCAAATACGAATCAGCAGAACACTGGATTTGAGAAAGCCATTGTGTGTAAGAATCCACCTCCACATGCCCTGGTTGTGAATGCTGAGAGCCACGGGCTCACACCTAAAAACTGCTCCTGCTTCCCTCTGCCCAAGACCCAGTAACTTCAGAGACCACGTGCATGGTAATCCTGCCACCTGCCCTCGTGCAGCATCACGCTGCCTGCACCTGAGGCTCTGGGTCAGCAAATGGACCAATTCATTACAAATTCAATGCAAATAATCTCTGCTGAATCCACCATACTTATTCCTCTGGAAAGCTGTAACCTAAGCCTTGTCTTCGCTAGAGAGAAAAAAACAACCTGCTTTGACTTGTTTCAATTATTTAGTATAAATGGGGCAAAGTTCCACTCATGACAAGCATTTGTGTTTTCCACTTAGGTCAGGAGTGTAAGAACAGGCTCCAACACCATCTTTAACCAGGTATGGTTAAAACTTGAACTTCTGCAAAACTGAAAGTTCTTTTCCTCTTACTAAAGTCTTCTCTTCTCCTACCTACAAGGAGAAAACAAAACACTAGCTTTTCCTCTACTCTTGTCCTGGAAAACTATGTGTGTTCTTTATATAACGAGTTTGTTGTTCAGTGTAAGAAATATTCAGACTATGTTGTCCAATATTCACACATGTTACTCCTTCAGTCTTGTTTCACAAATCTGCAGGTATGATGAGCAAGATATATAAAGCATAAATAAATGTAATATAAATCTATCATTATAGAAAATATGATCTAAAGTCTGTGCATATTGTAAAGTAATAAAATTATACACACTATGTTTTAATTTAAAATCACACAACCACAATGGCTCAAGGATAGGAAGAGTATAAACCCCGAGTCTAGGATGAAAATAAGCACATTTTGACAGCCAAATTACTTCTCTGTCTAAGATGTACAGTTCAAGACCTCAGTCCAAATGCAGCCTTTGCCTGTGCCAGACAGCCCTGCTCTGCTGTGTATGGGCTGTAGAAGAGGACATTACTCTCTGCCGTCGGAAACCAACACCTGAGCCACACAAACACTGCTTCCCAACAACTGAGGATGCACAACTGCTCGTTAATGTGTAACAGGGGCTTGCAGGCTGCTCCTGCACAGGTGGTGTCAAGAGCACATTACCTGCGTTTAAGAGAGTAACATAACATAGGCATGGCCTCCACAAACGTTGTTTACAAAGAACTTGTATAAAAGATATAATGACAGAAAAGAAGGTTCTGATCTGCCAGGGCCTGGATCCACCCGACTGAAAACTCTGTGCTGTTTAACATATTTCCATTCTGTTGAAGAAACAAAGAATCAGAAGATCTCAGTTGGCAGCTAAAAAAACACGCTCTCCTCCGGAAAGCTGTCCTCAGTCCTCTGATCTGTTCTAAGAGTTCAGTGTTGTTCTTCTAGGTAAACATTTTCCAAATCTTTTCTGTTATTTCCTTATCTGCTAACATGCGTGTAAAAGGAAGAGGTCAGGTGAACTACAGGCTCTGGAGTGGAGCAGCTCCAGATGAAACACCCATGTGACCCTGCGAGAACCTATCGTGCTGCACATCAATAGCTGATTAGCTGAAAATGGACTTTCCTGTGATTAAAGAGGATGTAATAAAACGTATTGCTGTCTTCCCTCCTAGATTAGCTCATCTGATATCCTCACATCCTTTGTATTTGTAATGCACATTTTTCAGGAACATTTTGACGTAAATTATGTTTTAAAATATTACTTCCCCTCTGCTGATACATGGAATATTGAAATGATCGCTCTTTCACCATTTCCTTCTTTTGAGACAGCTAAGGTTAAGCCAATGCAATTGAATCTGACATTCCAGTTGTCTAAAATGAGGTTCTTGCATCTTTCTTTCACCAGCTATGTGGAAAACTGTCTAATTTCAAAGGTGTTGAGCGGTTCTTTCTCTTGGCAAACTTAGTACTTTCGAATCGCTGACCCTGTTTAACTCATTAAATATGGAGGAAAACATCTAATTTCACCCATCTGGATTGGAAATTTTTCCTCCAGTCTCTAATGTTCAGCATCCTATTGCCACACGTTCTCAGCCACGTGAGGCATACGTTCGCTAGAACCCTGCAAGTTTCATTTTGAGTGGATTAACTTCATCTTTGCTAAGGTGGGAATAACAACCACTGAGCAAAGGCTTTACATTGGCCAGAGAATTTGCGTAATTTCTGGCTTGCTGTCAGGCTTGGACTTGCCCACTGGGGTGATCAAACTACCAGCCCTCTCTTACAACAACAACAACCAAAGGAATATTCAATGCTATTAAATAAGTACATTTTCACACAAAAAATGAAGAAATAGTTTCTATTTTTTTTTTTCCCTCCAGTGAAAACATCAGAGACTTCCCACTAGGGCTATCTTCTCTTAAAGCTTAAACTGTGAATGTCAAGGCAAATCTTTGCAGGGTGCCTTTAGAAACTCTTTGTGGGTAAAGAAATCACCCTCAACATCTAGCAATATTCTCTCCATCAAATAATAGGTCAGCATGCAGCAAAGCACTTGCCAAAAGGTTTCTGCCTCTGCTGAATCCCTCATTATGTCCCATACATTTTTAGAAGCCTGGAATATTGCTTATCTGCTGGTTTTGTTTATGCAACTTGGGCAAACACCAAATCCAGGCACTAGCCCAAGCAGATTTTTAGTTTCCAGCAATAGCACCATCACTTTTTTCACCATACTGGGAGCTGGTTTGCTTGTAAGAAAAGGAGGTACAGAGAGAATTCCTTAATACAAGCCTCACAAATATTTGTATTAAAAAAAATACAATTAGATTTCAGAAAACCTTGCACCTTGATTAAGTTCAGAGTCTGGGACTCAAACCAAAGTATTTGTTAGTGTCCGTTTAGAGTGAGCAGATGTGAACAAGTGTAGTAAGTCTTTGAACAAATCTGGAAACACGATTTTTGAGCAAACCGCCTGGAGCAATTTCTGAAGCAATTTTCTACAGTAGAGAAGAAGCTTGGATGACTCACAAAATCTAAGACAATGTGGATAAAATAACATTTTATACCCTTTCTTGTTTCTATTCTTCTGCCACACTTACATGTGTTGATTGCATTTTTTTTTGGTGAAGCATTCAATTTATATCTTTTAAAAGACTTCAAAAGTCAGATGTTATCAAGAGAGAGAGGGGAGTTTGTGCTAACTTTAAATAGCACCTTATTATTTGAACATCTGGATATTCAGAAATGAACCGTTCTTCACAAAACTCAGAGTTCTTCAGAAATAGCACAGATGCTTTTCACCTGTTTTCTTTTCCGGTACATCCACTGACATTCCCCACACATCAGGAACACCACTGTCGGCTGATTGATTTATACTGTACTTTCCTTAAAGATCTCATTTTAATACATATATTTTATCACCTGTTCCATGTTTTTGAAACCTTAAACACAAGTTATGCATGAAGATTCAAAACTAACTATTTTTAATTCCACGCTGTAAAAATTGTCCATTTACTTCAACATACATCTTCAGAAAACACCTCTAAATGTAAGAAATAAAAGATATTGAACCCTGAAAATTATTTTTTCTGACTGCTACATTGTTAATGAACAGCTTTTTTTTTTGTTAAAGCACACACATAGAATTTATTGGTTCTTTTTCTGTTCTACTTCATAGTATATCTGTGAACATTCATGTAGAAGGTAACTTCATCGTTTAACCTCTGATAGAAAATGTTCCTGGATATTTTTCTTTACCCAGTTTCATTCCATTACTCATAAATACAATACACACAAGTGAAGTAGCCAAAAACGTAACTCAGATTATTTTTTGTGCATCATTTTCTTCAGCAAATTTCCCTGTCCCTGTTTCTCTTCTCCCCACAGCTTTGCTCTGATGTATTCCAGAGTGGTAAGTTGATCTGTTTTATTATTGCAGTAATACATTTCAAACTGCTCTTGGTTCTTCTATATTTTTTCTTTAACCTCACTGATGTTGAAAACTTTTAAAAACATATTATTTTCTTAAATATTTGTTGTTCATTGAAAGCAGAAATTC
Organism: Buceros rhinoceros silvestris; assembly: GCF_000710305.1. Taxonomy (NCBI): domain Eukaryota; kingdom Metazoa; phylum Chordata; class Aves; order Bucerotiformes; family Bucerotidae; genus Buceros; species Buceros rhinoceros. The sequence goes on along the minus strand of NW_010410032.1, from coordinate 26,133 downwards.
ATCAGAATGTGAAAGCCAGTAAAAAGTAATTATTTATCAGACTAGAACTTCAGGAGAAAAAGGAAAATAAACAGAAGCAGTAGAGAAAATAGCTTTAAGACAAATAGTTCAAAGCCTGGCTTTTTTATTCTGTCATCACCCATCCTGTTAGTACCTCAAAACATAAATTTCTAATGTACTGTTTACCACCAATATTCTGTTGCCAAAAACACAAGGATTAGCACAGGAATAAATCAGTGTGCCACCATCACTGGAGCCTCTGGTCCTCCTGAGGAGACCGTTATACACATGACGGATTGTTTCCAGAGACGGATTACACAGGAAAACATAGGTGTATAGACAGGCCATTTGAGGTTTTCCCTGCTGCAGGAAACAGCTGAACAAAGAGATAAACCCTAGTTGTGCTTTCCTTGGTCAACATCTACCAACGTCAGTATGCAACTTACTGCAGAATTGTGGGAAAGCAGAAATGGATTGTTCTGCATTAGCTCGGTCCCAGCCTAGCAACTTGAGAACAGTATTCAACAACCACGACAAAAAAGGCACAGGAACAGCAATTCTTAATTCATGTTACTTAAGAACCAGACGAATGCAGACAGCAGCAGGAGAAGCGTTCATGAATCTTTCACAAGTAGACAAACCCCAAAGCCACAAATTATGTGACTGGTTGAGGCTCTTTGGAGATGAAGCACTGTCTTCTATGTGGTAAGGATGTTGTTATTCTTTTCTGCTATGACAGATTGTTATTAGATAATATAATCCACGTACCACAGAAACAAAATCTTTGCACTCTTCAGAGTTTCAGACGTACTCTGAGCTAAAAGCCAAAATGAAGAAGAAAATCCTAGAACTACTTTCATCTGAATTCATGTGACTGATACTTTGAATATACAGGATTGTACCTCTCCAGGTGTTTGCACAGTAGTGAAAAAGCCACACGGCAGTATTTCTGAGAGATGAAGTGATCATGCAGAACAGAATTTGTCCTGGGGTCTTTTTTCCCATGCTGCTTTTCTTGCAGTAGCCAATGAGAGCCCTCATGTCTGCTATGAGAAGGCTCGTACCATCTAATATTTTTAAGCATTTTCTGGCTTGCCATGTGTCAGCGGAGACGACCAGGCATTTGTAGTGGACTATGTAACATACCTAAGATCCAAACTGCCGTCTCCTCATTGGCTATACAGGAGCACATCTTGCTCAAAAGCCTAAATTAGGTACTGTGAAACCCCTCACAAATTCTTGAACAACTTGTATTTGTTACTATTTTTCTTCTCCACTCATTATTTCCTCCTAGAATTCTTACAAAACAACTATTCATTTCTTAGCCTGTACTTTCTATTTGCAAGAGATTCTTTTCTGCCTGTAAACTTTAAATCAGCTATCACATCTTTGAGTGGTTATCATTATGCCCATATATGAGTAGGAGATATCAGCAAAACGTTACAACAGACTTCTCCAATTTCCTCCAATATTTATAACTGAGTGAAAAATATGTTTAAAATCATATGGAATACTCTAGTATGTTTGCCACAGTGCATTGTATGATTTGTTTTAAAGATACCGTCTATTACTTTCTCAGATGGGCTGTTCAGAAAATAGGAAAGTGTTTAGGAAGTTACCTTTCGCACTACTATTCATTGAAACTTCGAATATTCTGTTTGATCCATTACACTTATCAGTAATAGTCTGAATTATACTACATAATTTATCTTCCCTGCAGAGGATTAGAAAAGACAGGCTTTGCTCCAACTAAAGCACAAGGCATCTTCAGCTTATCCATTTCCTCAAAATGTCATCTAAATTCTTAATTTATATTCCAAAATGTGTCATTTTTCTGCCTTCCATCTTCATGAAACAAAAATTACATGCTTCTTTCTATTATTGTAGGGATGAAAAAAGAAAAACATATTTTGCTTTATCTATTGGAAATGAATATCCTCAGTTTAATTTAAATCTTGTCCCTTCAAGTAGGAGTAACTTACCGAGTCGCTAAGATCAAATCATCAAACCCTTGGCCTCCCCAAAGTAACAGCGACACGTCAGATCATGTAATCAAATCCTCTTTGCCTCACATGGAGGCTGATAAACTCAATATGATACATGAACTACAGGGAGAAAATAACAAGCTGATACACTGATGCCAGCGGAAATGCCTAGAAAGGCACGAGTTCCTATTAAAACTTTGAATCCAGGTATTCATTGCTCGCTGCTTCCACCTGGAAGGAGACAAGACCTGCTTTACAGCTGAAGAGAAATTCTGCTCATTTAAATCTCTATTTTTGTTTTTTAAAGATCACTTCCTCTCTCCAATCCGGTTGTGAGCCACCAGTTTTGTAGCTGCTTTAGTAAAAGCTTGGTTTAATTGCATCTACACCTTTCCACGTGATGCCATTGACCTTGCACGCTAAGATACGAGAGCCACACCGCAACCATAGGAAATTCTGTGCCCCGTTGTCCAGTTCAAGGCAAGGCAGTTATAAAACATCTTTCGAAGATCTCTCAATACAAAAACGGAAAAAAAATGTGTATGTGTATGTACCTATATAGATTTATATATATATACACAAATCTATACATACTTGGGCAGTTCATAACTACTACTTCGAGGATCCTCGTTAGCCAATAAATTTTGCATCCTCCCTACTTCCAGTGTACCCAAAGAACTGAATTTTAAAGAATTCCTGTCACCTGAAGACAGTTCTTAGGAAAACCTCACCTTAACAAATTAGACAAGATGGAAAATCCACTGCAGGCGTGAAGCTATTTCTAGGGAAATTTTCTCCTCTGTAAGAAATAAATTTCTTTTCTTAGTCTCTGGGGAAGAAGGGCCATATTGTCACTGATGACATAGTGCTAAGGGCATTTTCTACAAGGGAGAAAGCGCCTTCACCTGTGTCATTCTCTACTCAGAAATCAATGCACTTCACAGAGCCAGAGCCGTGTCCAGCAAATTCAGAGCGGCTGTACAATCTGAGATACATTACAGCTGCTGCCCAGTGAGGTAAAAGTGTTTTGCCAGCTTTATCTGCTGTTCTTCTGCTGGATGAAACAGAGCATAACTCTCGAGGCTTTGTTCAGGGTTTTTTTTGTTGTTGTTGTTGTCGGTTTGGGTTTTTTGGAGGGGGATGGGGTGTGCTGAAAAGTTTGGTAAAGCACTGTTACATGCAATCTCTCCACTGTGTTTCTAGTTAAGTTTCCAGGTGTTTGAAAGGAGGAGTGATTTATATCAATAAAAGTATGTACATAAGTGACAGTAAGTTGTGGACCTACGGGAGAGGATTACCCGAAGCAGCACAGCCGAAAAAGAAAGGCTTTGCTTCCTGTCCCGCTTCTCAGCCACGCGTGGTTCTATCCCAGCAACAGTTTTGGGAGACAACAGGCATTTCTGTGAGATGATTCCAAGGTCTCTCGCTGGGTTAGCCTCTTGCTATGCCAGATGTAGGGGCTAGTGCACAGACAGATGCAGCATTGAAGATGGGGTGGGTCGGCATTCTTCTAGAAGCATAAGAATGTGCCAGACAAGTGGCTGGGGACAACCACACTACCCTTGTGTTACGGGGACCTGACGGAGCAGCACGGCCTGCCTCACCTGCTCTGCTACAAGCACAACCCAAACCAAACAAACTCCTAGCATTCTTGTTTCAGAAATGTTCTTGTTGGACTTAGACCCTTCCAGGTCTCCTAGAAAAAGCAGGCTTGAAAAGACAATCTATTTTGAAGTGCTGGAATTTTCTAACTAACCACACTGCTTGCTTGGCTGAACCTCCTCAAACCAGCTCTTTTGCCACATTACTGAAAGCAATGCTTTTACCCGTTGTTATCTGAAAGTGCTACCTTTAAAAGTGGAGCAGTTACAGAAACTGGTGATTATTTTTTCTCTGAGGCAGCAACATCATGCCTTAATGTTATAACTCGGCTATAGCGAGAAGTCAAGAGCCCAGCAAAAAGCCCTGCTATATCTAATTCCCCTGTTCAGTAGCACAGCTGCCTCGGACCCACTGCAAATCCTGCTGCAAGAATCAATGGAGACCACTTCCCAGTTACCTCAAGAAAGCCTGAATCAGACCTTTATTACCATCAGCACAGATTTTACTGTCTTTCTTTTCTATTCTCAAACATTTAATTCCACTATAGAGGGTACACTTGTGACAAATTCCCCTGGAAATCCCTCTCTCATTTCAGCTCTTCCTATCTATCATTCGTGGTTCATTTAAAAGGCAGAAATCCTCAAGGGAAATGGTGATCTTGCTTCAATTTGTCTCTCTAAGTTTTGTATTTTATCAAGGATATATTAATGAAAGTACACAGGGATGATTCAGGAATTTCTAAGACAACAGAAATTAGGGTAATGAAAGATAATGCAGTCAACAGGGTTTCTGTCACTTCTCAAGCATGGCATGAACACGCCTCAGAGCAACACGCTTCCTCAAGTCACTTTCTGCCAAAGATTTTCATGCACACACTGAAGTGCCTTTCTCCTGTCTAACTAAACTGACACCTGGACAGGTGTTTGGAGCTGCGGTCCTGGACCTTCTGGTGCTTCACTGTCTGCCGACGATAAATCAGGTATCAACAAAGCATTATGCCAGAGAGAAATAATTCAGAAGTGAGATATTAGGCCAACACCTATATTTGATCCCTTGCAGGCTCGGTCACTCTGTTTCAGTGCAGAAAGCCACCATCTGTGCTGGCCATGGCATGACTGCCATTGGCCTCTGTCATGTTTAGATTGAGATATAATAAGAGAAACCCCTATTACAGGCAACCTGAAAGCTGAAAATGAAAGGGTATTAGAAGAAAATTTTATTAGAATCTTTTAGTTCATCAGAGGACTGTGGTGTGAGTGTGAATCAACTTGTAGGGCTATAGAGAATTGTACCTCCCATAACAATATGGCTCCATAACTTTTCTTCAACATTTTTAAAGGAAATTCAGCTATAAAACAATTGTGATCAACCTAAGTTGAACTGAAGCAGCATATCTAATTTGTACAGTCTAGTTGCTGCTAATATCAAATATCCATTTCTCCCAACAAGAAGGTAACTATAGCAACAAACACAACATGGCTGCACGCAAAGGTGCTGAGGAACAACAGCAAAAAAGGTGAAAATCTTTATGTTTATCTCAGGTTGTTTAACTTTTTAAGCTTCTTTAAAATTACCAGTACAGCTGTCAACTATTTAAAGTATCTGCAAACGATTAATTTAGTAAAATATTTTGGAGACTTTGAACAACTTCTGTACACACACAACGGGAAGAATCCCGTTCTTCTCTGAAAACTGCAATCAAAATTAATTTCCAATTAAAACACTTTCTGGCAAGAAGAAAATTAATATGAATTTTAGCTCTAGGATGAAAGGAGAACGAGCGACGTCATGTTTCATTTTCTTCAGCCTGTCACTTCAATTCTCTTTTGAGGAGGACTTATTTTCAGATGATATAATTACAATCCTGAAATGGCAGTTTTAAATATACATGACAGATGTTTATTAAATTGAAATACATTTAGAATAAAATTTACTTCCCCTCCTCTTCACTGCAGAAGCAAAGACCAGATTCTAGGGCCTCTTTTCTGTTGCAGACCCTTAAAGCTGAAACGTTCTCCTGATTGTCAGTGGAATTATCCCCCATCTCACAGACCATAATCTCCTCCCCTGACAGCACTACCACACACATCAGCCGTGGCCTGTCTCAGGGTGCTTTCCAACCTCATGCAAGGCAACGTCCTAGTATAAATACTACAAAGTAAAATTAAGGTGGCAAAGATATTAAATTCTTATGTTGAAAATAACATTTCATCTAATGACTCTATTCTAAAATGGTAATTCTAATACTCTAAAAATCAATAATTAAGCAGCGCCAGGCCACATAGTGTGAAGTCGTGAGATGTTGTATGTCAAAAAAAGAAAAGTCAACATCCATAAATATTACTCTGTGGTACCATCAACCTACAAGGCAGGATTTGTATTTCAGATGGAGGTATCTAGTTAAAGATAGTAGTATAATATGGCACAACCCCAAAGTGTTTACAAATCACTTTTCTGACTGAGCAATGACTTCCCTTAAGAGTGATTTATATGTGGGCTTGAAGGAGTCAACTTATACACGTTCTGCAGGGAAAATTATGCTTTATGGATTTCCTCTCAAGGAAATTGAGTTGCCTTAAAAAAAATTAAAAAAAAAAATCCATGGCAGGATCCAAGACAGATCAAATTAAAGATGTCAAAGGCAAACTGTAAAAAGTAATCATCAAAACCGAATTATATGCATAAAAGGCAGCATTTTGATCACTGGCAGAGAATTCAGTGATCTTCCAGCAAGGAAAAAAATCAAACATTTAGGGAACTTTCATAGCCATATCTAAAAAGTAGATAATGTATGTAAAGCAAAGGCTACTCTTTCTGTGGTAAACAGAACTTCTTCAGTTCTAGAGTAATCAACCACGATTGAGTGACTTCAGAAGCTCGAAACCTAAAGCATAAATGAAACGTTTATATGTACGTATTATAGATGTAATGTCCAACATCTACAACTACAAACAGATCCAAAGGCTGTCCCTAGTCTCTCTGGGGTGTTCCAGCTATATTTTAATTAAGATTTCAAATTTCACACTTTGCTTCATATATCAAAAATGAAAACAAATAGGCAAAAAGTTACAGTATGTAACTATGAAAATGTATTACAAGTGAAAGACTAGCAGGTTCTCTAGGCCAAAAGAGAAGCAGAGAAGAATTTCATTAACGTGACTTTTTACATTTATACGTAATTAATTCAGTAATTTATCCATCTCTAGGTCTCTTTCAAAGGAATGTTTCTTCAAGATATTTTGGTGTATTTACCTGTGTTTATACCAAGAACTAAAAAGTATAATTCAATCAAATATACCAATATTATTCTAATTCTGCCTTCTCGGATTATGTTTTAATTTATTTACTGTGTATATAGACAGAAAACTAAAAACTAATGCTGTTCGTGTAGTCTAAGAGGTTTTTTTTTTTTTAACTTTGGGTAGAGTTTTATAGAACACAATAATACACACCGAGGACTATGGGATGTTGACACAACTAAATAGAAAATGCTACATAATACTTCACAAAAGCCAAAAAGAATACAAGAGTAAAAGCTAAAATACCCCTCCTCCCCATTAATTCATGGAATTGTAATTAGATATTCCAGCACAATGGGCAGGTACAGCTAGGCAGAATTTGGAGAGAAAGAATTTTCTCATTGATGGCATTAAGATAAAATCTCCTACAAACCAGCATATTTTAAATAACTTCTCCTACATATACTCTTCCTCCTGAACTGAAACCATTGCCTGAGACTTCTACCAAACACATGGTATGTCTCCAATCTAGAATTTCTAAATTTTAGTGTCTTCTGTTGTAGCTGAACTTTAGTGGATGTCAGCCCCTTCATACTAGCAGAAGATATGCCAGCATTTAGAAACCTGCCACTTGAAGTTTTTGTTATAAGTACACCACTTCTTTCCCCCCCTTTAGATTGTCATATGTCACAGTGGGATTTTAGCTTCTAAACATCCATAGGGCTAATATTCCTTCCAATTTTTTAAATAAAGAAACTCTAGCCTAAAGAGATAAGATTTCAGTTATCAGCCTCTATTCAAAGTACATGGGCAGCTGCTGCCACGCTCTGTGTCGCTCTTAGCAAGCATCTTGAAGATGACATTTTTTAAATCTGTCTGTAATACATCAGTGTCAGAGAAACTCGCGATGTTTAGATGAGTGACATGTCCAGAGGACCAGCAAATGATCTGCCATGGGAGCTAGTGATACCAAAATTCCTAACCCAAAACGTGAGAGACAGAATATAAATATTTCTCAGTGCAGCTATGGAGAACTGCAAGTTTGAAAAATCATATTCAATTTTCCCATGGAAAATATGGAGCTTTTCCAGAAGGTAAGCTAGTATAGGAGTATATATTTTTAAAAGATGCTTGGAGTTATCAATAGCTGAGAACCTCCTGTTTTTCATACTAAGGTGGATAACACACCAGAGGAATGGAGAGGCCGTAGCCTACCTAAGAACTAAATCCAAGATTCTCATGAAGAGCTGGGAATGCTCTTTCTACTTCCCTCAGTATCAGAGGAAACACAGAGAAAGCAAGTAGAAAAAGACTCTTTTGAGAGATGGCTTGGGATTTCACGTGGTTCATTTACACAGAGGAGGGAAACACATCCTTGCAGAAGCTCTGCCTGTTAAGTGGTTCTCATTTATCTCACCTGCAACCTACAGTTAAAAAAGTTTAAGAAGCATACACAGCAAGTAGCCCATGTACTGGGCTGGATGTACTGGATGGAATTGTAAAGGAGCATCCACCCATGGACTTCAGCCAGCAGATCTGGGAGGGTGATAAATGTAATGTCCAGGGGTTTCTACCTACAAAGTTATTGCCAACAAGCCAGAGCTTGGGACTGCAAAGAAAAACCTGCTTGGCTTCACCAAGCTACACAAAGGAGCCAACGCAAGCACGTGAGGGGAGCAGCAGCAGGCACTAAGGTTTTGCTGCTGGTCCTACTCGGTTCAGAGCAGGGAAAAGTAAATACCCGACAGAGAGTGTAAGCAGCAGCACATTCAGAGAGCCTTCCAGTTACAAAAAAAGCAAATGGTCACCCAACGGTTTTATTTTTTCTAGAGGTGGGAATTTTACATGTTGTGCTTAGTATTTTGAAGAAAAGTCACGCAGTGATTTATCTGCCTTGTGATTTTGATCTTATACTCCCTGCCCAGAAAGAGTCAATAACCTTGCACTGAAATGGCTGCCTGTGGAGATCCTGGTGTGACATGGTCATCCCTCACAGCTTTTTATAGAAAAGAAAATGTGGTCTCCATTATTGTAAGGTTTTTTGTTTCTTCTTTTTTTTTTTTTTTTTTACAAAGTCTACCAAACTATGTGTTGAATAAAATGAAAGTAGAAAGAGATAATAACAATGTAATGAAAGATTTGCAGAAGTTCTCCCACTATGGACTTTTGCAGATCAAACGTTTTTTCAAACGAACAATTTTTCCTGTGTTCTGGCAACGGGAAATTTTACTATTCCTAACCTGAATGGTACTACTGATATTTTGGCATATCATTTTTACTTTCATTTACCTCTATTGTACAACCCCTTTCAAGATTTAACAATGGGTTAATGGGCTTTTTCTCATGAGAAACATAGAATTACAGGTACATCTAGTAAAATCAGATTCTTTCGCACTGAGGACATTTAAGCCCAAGTGCTGGAAAGTTCGTCATAAACTTAACTTCAAATAGTTTACATCTCACTAACAAGCACTTTTCATCTCTCTGACCATTTGCTCATAAGTTAACATTACAGCTGGAATCTTTCTTCTCTCATTTTTCTACTTTTCTAATATTTGAGCTAGAATGGACTAAGAAATAATCTCTGAAGAGATGAAGACCCACCACTTTTTCTCTCACTGAAGACCCACTGCTCCTCGCATTCACAGGCATCAGAAACCACAGTATAAGAAATGCATCAGTCCAGGGAAAAGGATGAATGCCTTGTTTATCTTGCATTTTAAGCAGAAAAGAAGTATGAGATATTGCCGTATCTATCACTAAAAAACTCCAAACCATAGAAATTGAAGGTCCAGCTGTGGAATCTACTATATTGCAAAACAAGTTAAAGGTGTGCAAGTGGGAATTCTGTCAGAGAAGGCAAGACAAAATGATACAATTATTCCAACTCAGAGCTGATATGCTCCAAGGTATGTGTTTTCCCACAATCACTGTAAATATGAATATTTTAGAGGTTAATATGAAGATCAAATGTGGAATGCACTTGCTGAAAAGATTAATATCTTTTCATTAAAAATGAGAGTGCACTGTTGGTTCAGCATTTGCATTTAGATCGAGTAGGTAATAAGTATATTGACTGTTTAAGACACATATCTCCAAAATGGAAGATATGGATAAAGAGACTAGTGTCCATACGCAGAAGTGGACAAGCTTTTTCTATTTCGTGCTGCTACCCCTTCAGAGAAGTTAAGCCCTATCAACAAGAACGCTGTGATTTACTTATCGCAGCAGAACTGGTTGCACGCTGTAAAGAACATTTATGCAAACATCCATTCCCCCGTGCGAGCGGTGTCTTGGTGAATATGTATTGGTGGGCTGTGGCTGACTTGAAAAATCGCTCGCCACCATACAGTCATTCATCAAAACACGGACAGCAATGGGTATTTGCTAGTTGTTACACACTGCTTTTTGTTGCAGCTGAGGTTTAAAGCTTAGAGTCACCGGTTAAGCAGGAGGCTCAGCCAGCCATTACGTTCTTACATGTGGTCCACAAAAACACGAGTGTTTATCCTTTATAACATAAGGCTTTCAGCTCCGTGTAAGACTCAAGTAATAAAGAGAGGGAAAGTACAATTCAAACAATGGTAGGTTGATGCACCAAGATTGGTTCAAATGGTTACCGAATATAGTTCCTGCTTGGTGAAGTGCTGGCAGGGCTTGCACGGGCATACCGAGGGGCAGTCTCACTGGAGAACTTCCATTTCGTTTAACTGAACCTAGCCCAGGGTTTCTCAAAATCACAGAATGCTGGTACTTATTTTCTTGAGGTGTATAAAAACGTGTGACACTATACAGTCCAGCATTTAGCAGATATCTCAAACTATTTGTTAACTTTAATTGTAATTATGCACAGCAGTTCCTGTCAAAAGCAAACGTATTCCTCCCACGTGTTACTCTTCAAGCTGTGAGAAGGAAATATTTCACTTAAGCTACTGTGGTGGCAGCTTTCTTATAGTACTTCAGTCGTATAAAATTTATACAAGTCATACAGCTACTTTCTGGCAGAGCAGAGGGGTCTGTAACACTGACAACTGTAAGTGGGGGCACTGTAAGCAGAAAAACTGATTACTGATCCATAAAGGAAATTTAAGAGCTGATTCTACAAAAGTACAAGCTTTTTCTCCTCCAGTGCACGAGGAGTGTTATCTTTCTTTCAGTGCAGGGAAGTGTGACTCTGAAGTGGACTCTCCATCCCTGAAATATAGAATTCAGGACATTTCCTCAAGGTTTTTTTCCTCCCACATCCCCCACGCCCTCCCCTCCCCCCTCCCTTTTTTTTTTTTGTTTTCCTGTTGCACTCTATTTCAGGTCATTCAGACCATACACTTTTATGGAGGGCATCCTTCTCCTCTTAATTTATGAATCAAAATTCTCCATTGGATATCTGAAGGTATAATTTGCCCCCTAACACTCTTCAATCTTTACTGCTGACACATTCAAGGATGCCCAACTCCCACAAGAAAAAAAAAAACCACATTAATCTTCAAAAATACGTCCTTACCTGCCTTCTGCAAATGAAAATGGATGTTCTTTGAGACATTATCTGAGTTTTGCTGCAAACCTTGAGGATCGTACACTTTTGGAAACAATTTTGAAACTGAGAAATTTATTAATAAAACTACACTGGTATATCAATACAAATCCTGCACCGTGCTAAGGCTTTCCTTGGAGGCAGGAAGCACTCGGCCTCCGTCAGCAGATGTCAACAGAAACCAAAAGCACTCAGCAGCTTGCTGGATGTAATCTGTGGGATTCCTACACACACTTTTTTTCTGCATAGTGGAGAGAATGGCTTTTCTGCTTAATGCTTTTGTAGGTGATACTATACTATGGAAACAGCTCCAAAGCACACACTGTCACCCGTGCGTGCTAAATCAAACAGCCATTCAATTACTCTCAAAGTTAATAAAAGAAAATAGCTAGCTTGGGGATCTGAAAGCCAACAAGTGACTCGAAGAAAAGACTTAAGACAACCTGTTTGTTTCTAGACAGTGCAAGAAAATATCCCCAAAGAGAGAGCAGTGCCGTTCACATTACATATTCCTTCCGCTGCCTTATGCGCGGAAGAGCTTTGGAACAGCATCTGAAGGAGAGGTCATATAACACACCAGGGAGCATTCCTATCTCCAGACTCTCAACTTAGCAAGTGACCTAATAAATGTCATTCACAGAAAAAGACCTTTCGAAGGTGTGTAGGACTCTAACAAAATTATCTTAATTTTCAGCTGATTCTGTACAGATAAAAGAACAAGCAGATGTACAGTTGAGATTTCTTTCTTTCCTTTAAATTTAATTTTATTTTGAAAAGTGACTACATAGAATTTACTTTAAATTCTAAAGTGGGTTCTACAAAAAAAAAGAAAACTGTTTGATTTGATTTTCATCTCCTTAAAATTTTAAACCTAGATATTTACTTACACATGCTAAGGTTCTCCCACACACATTCACAATTTGATATAACAACTGTGCTCTCTTGATGGCAAAATTTTATTTTACTTTAGGGTAAATACCTGTATTTTGATTCTCTCCACTGAAACAAGAATTTCTGAGGCTATGCCATAACAACTTCTCTGAAAATGTTGAAGCATGGAAAAATAATATGGACTATTCAGTACGTGCAAAATCTGCCAGATGCTTTGTATCTCCACACCTCAGTATCTCCCACTGAGCAATACCCAGATGTCCTGTTCCCTCTAATGCACAAACATGAAATAAATTATTATTAAAATTAAAAACAAAACAAAGTTCCTAAGAATTTATATTCAACTAGTTTGTCTTAAATGAAATGGAAAGTTTCTCAAAAGCATCAAGATCCAAGCAGCAGTAAAACTTACCAGAAGAGATGGAAAACATGAATAATTTTAATCAGTATTTTAACATGCTTTAAAAGAGTTCCTATCAGCCTCTGCTGCATATACATATGATTAATGAGAAATAGTGATCTCTCTTCTCCATGTCTATCCTAGCAAAATTTTTGCTTTAATTTGGTTTCTTAATTGGTGTCCAGGGCTCACACAGCTTTACACAGCACATCTACAAGGAACAACTAAGAATAATCCGCTTTTGACAGATACTCACTTGTAAGGTTCAAACGGAAAATAAATAGAACTAGCAAAATGACAGAAAAATTGACCCAATTTGAAGTTTAAGTAAAATCTGGAAGCTGCTGGATTGAATCAGCAGTCATAAATAATCAAATTCACCAGGACCAATCTGTGCAGTTTCTGAAGCTGCGGAATTCCCCAGCAGAAACTCACCTTTCCCCTGCCCTTCCCCATGTAAATGCTGTGCATAACATTCATGAGCAAAATACTGCAAATACTGCTGACTCAAACCCCAGTCCTCAAAAAGGATCAGCTGAGTTGTTCAATGTTCATGCTCTTTTTCAAGCAATGGAAAACATTAACCAAAAAAAAAAAAAAAATAAAAAAATCAGCTGATACCCTACAGAGGAGTGGCAAGTAGTCATCCCTCCTGCCCACCAACTTCTCAGCATCCTGAAGGTGAGTCTTCAGGCCTGGTGGTATGTAGCTACCTTATTCCCTAAGCAGCAGATAGACAGACTTTTTCTCCTCCTATCTCTCACCACCTGAGGCAGACAATTTTATTACAATAATTCCATTTCATGAGTTACACAGAAATACAGAAGAGTTATTTATATAGTATTAAGATTATGTTGCTATGCAGAATTATTCTGAGTAGGATCATTAGGCCACTTGTCCCTAAAAGCTGCTATTACGGTTAAAAATAAATAAAAATAATACATCTTTGACCTAACTAACTCCACAGATCTAACAAAGGAGGCGTGACTACTAGTTTCCACACAAGACATACATAAGCAGGAAGGGAGAGAAGAGGCTGAACCCACAAAGATAACAGAGAGCACAACACAGATTAGCTTATGTAGAAATGGAAAAATATACTTTTTCCCAAATCTTTCACCTGAAAGTCCAGGCTAATATTGTCCTGTAACTGCAGATAATGCTTGGTTTTAGTGTTAAAACAATACACAGCCCAACACCCTGGCATATGAAACATACAGCATTTGCAGCAGCAACAAAAATTATTTTGCAGTTTCAACAAGACTGCGGCTTGCCATGTCACCTTCAAAGTAAAGGTATTGAATCGGCTATTATTAAAAATCATGAGGAACTCAGATCTTGCTGTCAGGATATACTACCCAGCCATAATACCCGTTCGATTGAGGCCAGACGTCTTGTATGAGACAGCATCATTATTTCATGAATCACCAGCGACCTTTGGAAGATACTAGGAAAAGCAGGCCTGTTCATTCCCTTCCATTGATTTTCTAATTTTGAGTAAATTGGTTTAATCTGGGGAATGGTTAGGAATAAAAATACCCAAACCGGCTTTAGAAAACAGTATAAAGCTTTAGAGCTGAAACAATGAATTCAGAAGGGAAACTTGAGGCAAAAAGGTAGTGAGTACATAAATCTTAACTGGGGCATGATTCTGTGGCCAGCCACACAAGTATGACAGCCCAGGATCTTAGTTTTACTGCACTATGCATCTGGAGTATGTGCCTGGTTTACCCATGAAATATCTGCAGCTGGAGAAGCCTGCAAAAAATCTACTCACCCAAAATAGGAAGTGGTATGGGGATCATTTTCATCTGGCTAAAATAAAAAATATCGTGCTGAATATTGATAACATAGGATAGTCCTTTATCTAGCCAACTTGGAAGACAAGTTCAGCACATACCTGAAATCGCCTGTAAGAAAAGAACCTGTTGACTCCAGGAACCTGAGAGCCCACGGGGCTACAGAACTGAAGGAAATGTTCATTTATAGAGTAACTGTTTAGGTTATCATTCTATTGGTGCCCAGATCTCATATACTCTGATAACTAAACCTTTGTCTTTACATATTTGCTCTGCTTTATTATCTTCTGAACACAAAATGATCATACCTAAGCATTCTTTGTTATCAATTTATGCTCTCCTAATGTTAATGATCTATAATAAACGTAGATTTTGACACTGTGGTAATTCACCTTAAAACCACTTGCAGACTATGTGTCGCTTTAACAGTCCTTTCTTGTATTTTCATTTTTTGTCCACAGGCTATTAAGTTAATTAGTCCATTAAGTCCACTCAATAAAAATAAAACTCTAGAAATGGATTTAAAGCACCAAACTAACAATCTCACAGCAAGCTATATGCACAGTTAGGTTTGTTTTTTGGGGTTTTTTTTTAACTTCCAAACCATCAGTTGGTAACTCTAAGTTGAATTCCACTCATTCCTGAGATCTTTGGTCTCACCATCCAACACTAAATGTTTTGCTCAGAAGTTACTAAATACTAGATTTATAAATATTGATCACAGCATATAGCTTCTTACAGCTAAGTGAGAAATAAACAAAACTCTTAAAAGACTCCTCAAATTTAAACAGCTGGATCCCCACCCCTGCAATACTCTAAATCTCTTTTCACATCACAAAAGACAACTGTAGGCACAAACATTAAAACATCAGATGGGCAATAGGAAAATATTCACTTACCTCACGATCCAACAGTACGGGGGACACCACTGTAACAATATCTCCCTTTTCTGGGTCAATATAGAACATATTTGGTGATGGTTTGGTAGGTGTCTGTTTGAGGATGTTGTACCGCAGAAGAGCATTGTCGGTGCTGGAGTCATCAGCATCAAACGCTGTCATACGCATCACAGTGGTTCCTACAGGGAAGGCGGGCAGACAACAGAATGCAGTTAGCAGAACACTAAAATTATGCTGCCTTCGCAGAGGAGAACCAGGTGGGCACAATCTGTAATTTTCTCTTCAAGACCACTAAGGACTTTCACCTGACCATTTGCACTTGCTACTGAGCCAGCAACAAAACACCAGTGTTTCTGGTTTGCAGCAGACTTATGACTCTAACATGAGTTCCCCTATTTGAATGCTTTGTTGCCATCCATATTAAATTCATTTCACTAAACGAACTACAGAGCTATCTTTTTAGCTTTAAATTCTACAGCTGGAAAGTCCACATGGTACTTATAATGAAGGTGACAACACTGAAATAAAAGAACTCCATTTTCACTTTAAAGTCTCGCTAAGTTTCAGAATTGGTTGGACATTATAATTTCAGTCAGAAAATTTATAATGATTAAAGCCTACATTATTGTAATTACAATTTGTACAAATCCAGGGGATTATGGTATCAGTCTCAATGGAAAAAACAAAACAAAACAACTTCCTCTACTGCCAGGCTATCCTTGAAGTGATGAAGGTTTATTGAACATTTTTTGAACAGGAAAATCCTCTAACATACAGTTCTGCAGTAGCAGGCAATAAGGCGCACACTGTTGACTGCACAGGTTCCTACATGATGTAGGAATCTGAGATGCTGCCAATTCCCTACTTAGCAAGTGGAACACATACTCCTGCATCACAGGATCAAGTCTTTCCCCCTCCCTTAGGCAGGCACACCAGAGGCTGACACAGCCTACAACATTCTGTCATAGCATCCTTTTAGCCTTTTCCTTGTTTTGCACAGTACATTGAGAACTGAAGAAAGGAAGTAATTGGACACCTGGGCTGAACCAAGAGCTATTCACCCCTAGACCATTAAGGTTTTTTAATCAGTTCATTTATAGGTATAAATATAAACACTGTTTAAAAAAAATCTAACTAGAATTAATATCTCATCACACCAAGACTGAAGTATTGCCTGGTAATATTGTCCTGAAGAAAGAATAAAATCCTACCAAATAACAAAAAAGTCCTCATCAAATCAACAAACTAGTTTCAATGATGAATCAAAGTAAAGTAATAAATTAATGGGAAAGATAATAGCAAATTTCATGCAAATCAGGACTCTGAGAAGGTATCCCTTCTTCTCCCTATAAGTCCCAACTGAAACGATTTATCATATTCCCTCAATTATACAATTTACATTTAAGTAGCTTAGCACTGAAACCCCATTATCTAATGCGTGAACCGCAATGTCCAAGTTAGCGATAATTCTTTGCGAGAGATTAACTCTTATGTGGTGGATAACCCGTTCTTTCTTTTCACCCACAGACTTCCAGCGGGCAACTATTATTATAAAATATCACTGAAAACATTTCAAATATAGCGTTTTCATCTCTTAACAGCCTGTAAGACCATATGGTCTGTTCTCAGTATCCACATAGCTTTTTGTTGCAAAATAACAAGGGGTTAAAACCTTCTGGTACAGAAAAAGCCTAAGACATTTCATTGGAAGTCCCTGCAGAAGGGAAATACGTATCATTCATGTACAGTGATAAACAGGGAGTTTATATTCTTTGTGATGGTCTTGAGGCACAGAGCATTTAAAAATCAAATAAAAATGAAATATTGTGGTAACAGTGAAAACAAACCCAGCTTCATTTACAGGCTGACATAACAACTGCTTGGTTCACTGTTACACAAACACAAGTGGCTTGTTCAGATATGTTTCCTCTTTTTTTCTTTTGCTGTATTTCCCAGAGTACAAAGCATTGCCTCTTGTTGTAGTGACCTTGAATATAAGCTCTCAGAGGTTTTGCTTCATTGCTACTTCAGGTAGAGTTACCCCCTTGAGAAAAATAACAGAGATCTGACAGCATGTTGGTTTTATTCACCAGTGATTAAAGGTCAGACAGCTCAAAAAGCAGCTTACTGCTGGATACCATGCCATGTTTTCCAATATTACAAGATGATGCTAGCCCTGATACTTTTCCCTACTTTGTCTGAGACTTCTGAAGAAATAAAAAGAAAAAAAAAAGCAGCTTTCTGTTTTGAAGAACGAAGATTCACCCCCTTTTTGCAACACACTGTGCTAATTTTTAGACATTTATTGAATTTTGAGAAGGCTATTTATATTCATATTAGATAATGTGTTGCATGAAGCTCTCCTAAGTCACAAGACTTCAATGACATAAATGAGAATTAAGGCAAATCTTCAAGGGATCTTAATGTCCAAGTACAAGTGAAATTCAATGGGGTTTGTTACATTTGAAAAATGCATTTTAACAAGATGCTATACTAGAGTGCATTAGACTATATTTTAAATAACTATACAGTTGCTACCATTATTAATCTATTAGAGGAGATGATGTTCAGCAGAGATTTAGAAACTGATTAAAATATATACTCAAGTAGAAATATTATTTATACAGCTGTCCTAGACAATTCTACTGAAATATTTCTGATGATAACAACATGAAAGGCACTTGTAGATTTTAACATCAGATGTAAATCCCCAAATCTCTAGTTATTCTGGCATATAACTGGCTTAATACAATGGCTAAATCTGATTTTGATTTGCCAGCTGCAGCTCTTTAACCTTTCAAGTCACTGGACATTATCTTGTTCTGTGCAATCATTCCTCTGGTGCATACAGATAAGACATTCCAGCCACTCAAAGGAGCTGAATTTTACAGTCATTGTGCAGGAGATGCTGGCTCCAGGAGGAAAGCTGTAGAGGATTAGGTCCATTTGTTTCTGTGGTGCTTCTCTCCAAAGTTTTGAGATACTGCTTTCCAAGTGCCATCAAAGTGGCATTTACATTTAAGCTGAAGTTATTCTAATCTGACAAGTTGATATAACAGAAGTAAAAATGCATGTAATAATTAGATGTCACTATGCATTAGTACCGTCTGTATAAGGTTGTTCCTGCTTTCTGTTCATGAACATTGCTACAGAAAACTGCACCTCTTCAAACACCGCTTAGATGCTCGCATGGCTAAAACGACCAGAGGAGCTGCTACTATGGGCCAGGGACCTTTTGGAGAACTCAGATAGCTGAATTTCCAGGGAACAACTTTCCTATCCTAGTAGAGGTGTTCAGAGAGAACACACATGTCCATACATTTGGGATTGAACCACCACCAAAGATGATGTTTACACAGATATCTTTCCTAAAAGTAGAGTGACACAATTTTTTACTTTAAAAGGCTTCACAGCATACATCCGCTCTTAAAGAGCTCCATTCAAGATGCACGCTTCCTCAGGATTACTCCTTCATCATAAAGTTTTATTCTTCATAAAAGATTCATTTCCCCAGACCCGTAAACCAACTACTTCTGATTCAGTGTCATTTTATAAATATTTCCATTCCTGGCATCAATCAAATGCAGCTGGTTTTCGAACCACAAAACAACAGCTTGCTACATTATCATGTTAAACAATATATATTAACTTATCAAGCCGAGGAAGAAACGCCTGCAAAATCAGCAACTTTATAGTTCTGCCAATGACGTGTGGATACTCACTGAGGCAGTCTCTCTCCGTAAAGGTATCGCTATGCTTTGGTATATTCCAATAGTCACGGTTTATCCGTCACACCTTCTGGGCAGTTTCACCATAATCACTGAAAACCTCTACTTACACCTTCCAGGGTTCCTCATAGATCAGACATACATTCCACCAGCCAAGATGTTGCTCCAGAGGCTGCAGCTATCAATCTGTTGATTGCTCATTTGGCCTCTAAGTTGGCTTTTTTTATAGCAAAAACCCTCCATCTTGGGTATTAAGAAGTAAAATACAACGCTTGCACAATTTTCTGGTGATTGGAGCAGATGGTTTCTGGGGAAAATCAGTTCCGCTGATGGATGAGATTACTACTAACCTCCTATCCCTTTAGTTAGTTAGTTATTATATTCAGCTGCTCAGCTGCCAGGTTTACAAAAAGGAATGGAATGCTGTGGCAGTGACGCCTATTTCCAGCTTAATGAAATATGAACAAGAGTCTGAACCTACAGCCTTAAAAGAGGACTCTGAATTTACATACTAACATTAAAAAAATGATCCAGTTTAAGGACTGAACGGTTCTAAATTTATGAGACCTACAGTGCTCAAAAAACTTCACACTGGAGTTTTCTCATGTTATTTTCCCAGTTTTTGTGAGTCTCCACTGTATGTTCAGTATGTTAAATGTTTTCTACACCAACTGCAGAAGTGGAAAGATTTACTTCCCCAATTAGCGTGAGTGGATTGCTGAGTTTTATTTCCACCTTCTTCACAAGTTCAGACGTACCTCTGTACCCTGATCATAATCAGCTGCACAACAGTATACTTCCAAAAAGTCAAGCTATTTTAACCTAAGAAGGAGAACAAAGAATGAAAAATGGGATGAAAGAGGAAGAAATCAAGAGGTTCACCTACATCTCTGGAGCACAGAACCTTTATTGCTACCAAAAAAAAAAAAAAAGACAGACAGCAGCTTTCAGAACATGGAGCAAAGGAGGATGCCTCCTGACTATTGCACTCATAACTATTCACATGTTTGATCGTCATTTGGTACTTTAAGGACAACAAGCCACAGGGAAGCAGATCAATTATAAGAAGAAAGGACTATTATGGTTCCAATCAAGTGCATTTGAATTGCAACTACAGTTGTTAACTTATGAGTGTTATTAAAAACTTGAAGGCCTTGCTCAATAGAGAAGACATTTAGTAAGAATTAGTGAGTTCAGGATTTAACATATCTTATATTTGCATAGGGCAATAATTTTCTACCCTCCAGGACTTTTTCACATTGTGTATTTAGAAGATGGGCAAATTCAGGGTGTATGTATACTTTTTAAAATAGAGGTTAGATGGCATCACTGATGGGTACACTGGGCATGCCAACACGTTGCAGTCAGCAGGAGTGGAGAGAACCACTGCTGAACTATCAAACGTGGAATGCATAATAAACAAAAGAAACTTCAGGAGTGTTAAGCAGAGATGAAGAACTGTTAAGAATTGCTACTCTCTATAGAGTCAATGCAGTCAGGAAGCATATAAATCAAGTAAGGAACAATGGGACATTCCTAGTTAAACATTATGACAAAACAGTAAAGATGTATGGACAGGTCGACTGGTAGCAATACCAGTATTTAACCTTTTTTCTCATGAGTAAGACAGCTGGTTTGGTAGAATAAATTATTCACTCCTGGGATGATCTGAGAATGAGTTATATACAGCCCTGTCCCCAGCCATATACTGCAAGGTAGTGTCACATGACCGAAAACGATGTGAAGAGCTTTCAGGTATCTGCTGCTCCAGGCAAGACATTGATATATGAAATGCCAGCAAATAAATTTGTATTAGTTGAAGTTATGTGACATGGATGCTACTTTGGTATACTGTGCTTTGTCTCCAGCGTTATGAACATTTCTTTAGGGTAAAATTGTTGGGTGAAAACGCTGAAAACTGTTAGCTCCACCAAGGATTCCCAAATCATGCATATATTATCAGTACATACCAGGTTATGAGACCCTGTGGTAGCAAATATATACTGAAACTTATGCTCTACTTCGTGCAGATACAAGAAATTAGAAAGCAAATAACAAGAGAGTTACTTATCCTTTTATAATGCTAAGATCCACATTACAGACATTGATATGGAAATATGAAACAAGGTATGAAACTTGTGGTCCCTGTTGAGATAACTTACATTTTAGACACTGTACAGTCTTCCCTCACAAAAAAAAAAAAAAAATTTTTTTGCATTTGTCTGATAGACCAGAGACAGCATGAAATAGGCAGTTCCATGAGGAATAAAATCAATGAAGTCTCATTTCCTATCTGGTGTTGTCCAAAGGTTCATCTCCTGGATGGGTAAGATGATGGCTTAGAGAGCCTAAAGTCAGTCATTCCCTTAGGAATACCATTAATAGGATCTTTTTCTCCTCTTTTATGTTCGTGAGACTGATAGGAATTTAAGGTTCTCCTTCAGACAACTTTACTCCCGATGAGAATATTAGTAGATTTGATGAGTGATGAGTTCAAAAGTTTTGAGGGACTGACTGCCAGACTGTTCTACCCAGATGGGTAGAAACACATGCTAAAAGCTAACTTATTCAGATGGCTTATTTTTTATGTGCCAGTTTCTTTTCATCATGTATCTATATTCAAACTCAAAAATAAAAATATTCCCTAGAAGTCAGACAATCAAGGGAAAGCAACAGGCTTTTTTTTCTCTACATCAAGTGTACTGCTTACTAAACTTCACACTCATCTGAACATACATATACAGGTATGGAAGTAACAACGGAACCTTGATATGTGGTGATATAGTTATTAAAGGCCTGTATGTAAGAGGAATAGGGCTGGTTGGTGGAAATAACCTCTATTTCTGAGTATATGTCAAAATCCTCAACTTTATAAAAAAATATTAACTTTTCTCATTTAAAAAATACAAGGGTTTAACATTTTAACACACAGGGTTCCTGAGAAAGAAAGGGAAGTGCTGTGATGTGCTCCCAGACCAAGTTTATTCTTCCCTAAATGCGAATCTAAACCTTTGGACGACGGGAACAAAGGAAATGAGAAAAGAGAGGAACAGTGAGTGCTCTGCTGCTGTTAAAAGCTCCTCACTAAATTACACCTCCTAGAACTCTGTTTTCCTCTAAAGAGTTCCCCCAGTTCTACTCAAAATCATTGTCACCCGTTCAGGAAGCAAGCCTTCCTTGTTCAGACAGTGGGAAATCACTGACAGCCTCTTCAGATGGACTGGGAATTACAAATGAAGTGAGAAAGGAGTTAGAACAATAGAGCCGTAGGTTAAAAAATTATGTCCTTCCTCCAGATGTGAACACGCTGCTGATTTAAGCAAACCAGCAAAGATTTTTACTTAATTAGGATTCTGTCTAAGTTCTGGCTCTGTAGTAAAAATGTGACACTCTCATGTCTGCTTCCCTTTTGACCAGTGAAGTCTATTAAAGAAAAGGCATGAATTACTTCTTGGATCATGACCACAAGCTATAAAAAATCCCACTGTTCTAATATTCTAAGTGCCAATTCATAACATAATCTTATATGTCAGATAACATAATTCATAAAGCAATATAACACATTCTCTTGAAGTAAATGGTTTAATGTAAATGATGATATGCATTGAACATCTCACAGCAGGCGAGTATGACAGAACAGTGATTTATGCGTGAAAGAATAGCTATTCAACATACAAAGGGGAAGATTCAGCCCTAGGCACACTCAGAAAATGCAGGCACCCCATATTCTCTCTAGAGTTTGGCTAGCCCTAGAAGTCAATCAGAAAAATCAGAGGAAACAAAGACTAGATGAGGCATTAAAACATCATTAAATTCATCCCTCCGAAGAAAGATGCAGGACCATTCTTGACAAGATACAGACAAATACTGGCTTCTGTTTTGAAAACGTCAGAGAAATTCCCACCACCCCTGTGCAACTTACCGCCATGACAAGTGCATTTGGCACAGCCCTGCCAGAAAGTGAGCTCAGATCCTCAGAGGAGGTAGCTCAATGTCCACAACAGCCAGCTGAACTCTAGACCATCACTGCACCAGTGCAGAGGGAGGGTGGTAAGCAATTTCCTCACCTTTTACAAAACTAGCAGGGGTTAAAAGTCTGAGACTCAACACCTCTTGCCCTGCTCATCCACTCAGCCCTTTGATCTGAACTGTTTGACAGCTGAAACATTTTGTCGGAGATGCTCACAACTCGCATGATTCACCATGCTGTTCTCCCACTTCCCATGCAAAATTGGAATTGCCTGCAATCATTCGAATTTCATTTCAGACATATACAAGCTGTTTAAATGCAGATGCAAACTTTATAGTCAAGAACAGCCAAGCACAGAGCTTACTAAAAATACATATTCACAACTTATGTCTGTTTTATAATCTAAGTGTTTTCTTTTAGCTTTTTTCTACCTTTTCTTTAATAGTTTCCTGTTCTTCAACTCTTCCCTGTTTATCCAGGTGGTACAGTTCTGGCCAAAGCAATGCAAATTGCTATTAGACAGCAATTTTTAAAGTAATACAGATACATAAAGCCTGATGTATATTTCATATCCAGAAATACCCCTGAGAAATTACCTTTTCAAAGTGGTAGAAAGCTTTCCCTAAAACTCAGGATGGAAAATAAACCAGACAAAATTAATCATTTAACTTTCTCCCCAAAAATAACTTAATATCTGATTTCTCCTTGCCTTTAGGGCAAGGAAGCATTTGGGGAGGCATTCTAATCAAGATAATTGGAGAAAAGAAAATAGATGTTTCAGAAGCTTAGATTAGTAAAAAAGGATTGTCAATTATTTGCGTCCTAAACTTCTGGGAGAGAACTGGCTGTCTTTCTCTTCAGAGCCACTTTGACCTCGTCTTCACCCAGCCCTCTCAAGCAGAGTTCATATTCTGAATAATTGCAGGAATGGCAACAAGAACAAGTGTAGTCTCTTCTCTTAACCCTTATTAAACAAATCACAGCTCATCCCTGGGAACAGAGTTCACATTCAGTTATCCATCAAGCCATGAAAGGCTCCAAATTTGCAGACCTAGCAGCATTTACCAGCTCTCGGAGCCATGTAAATGGCCTGGCCATGTCCTAGTACCCAACCCTTTCACAGCACCTTTGGAAAGGAAAGGTGCGCTGGTGGAGCAGAAGCAGCAGTGTGTTTTAACAGGTCCATCAATACAACTACTGGAGACCCTGGACTGTGAGGGCGTACGTTAGCTAAGAAAGAGTCACTGCAACACTTTGAACTCCTATTTTTTTTTTTAATTTTTTAATGGAGAAATCACACATCAGTACTGACTCCAATATAGAGATGTTTGTCAATCATATTTTCTTCTTAATCTTAGACTGTCTGTAAGGAGGAAAGTGAAACTACTTAAAAAAAATTAATGGAAATGAAAGAGATCAGTGCCAAATACAGGTTTTAAATCAGTAGTGTATTAAAATCTAATAACATTTTGAGAATGAAAAGGAAGTTGTAAGAACACTTTCCCTTTCATTCCAACAACAAACTATTTCAAAATGAAGAAAAAAGTATAGACAGTAAGGTTCTATTTTTTTAAAAACACTGTAAAAATTCAGTCTGCATGAAACGGGTAATAAGCAGCCCAAGCTACATACTCTGCACACATACTCTGCCTTAGGACTTGTTCAAGAACAACAACAAAATTGAGAGATTTTTCAGGGGTGGTAATGTTTTCACAGATTTCAATAGTGTTTTGATCAGGGCCACACTTCATAGGTGAAAGATCTCATTCTTTAAATTATCTACTTTTGTAAAGGAATTGACTGGCTTCTTAAAAATATCTTATAAGGAAGGCAGCAATTACACTACCCTGTCTCAGTGGGCTTTAATCAAAACCATATCATTATTTCACAAAAATCACTTTTGACTATTTTTCTATGTCCAAGAAAGGTACACTGGCATCCTTCTTGATTAAAAGGTATAATATTACATTTTAATAAGATCACTTAGTACAAGGTCAATCTTCCCTGATTGGAAATGGTTTTTGAGACAGCGGGCCAGAATTTCTGTGGATCTAAATCAGCCCAGCACTACCTAAAGCAAAGATTTATATTAGGTGAGGCTATGGAATACAGGAATGACCTTGAAGGTCTGTATTAGGTATACACAGCATTACATTGCCTTTATTCCTTTATTACCTTCCTAATTTCTCACTTCAGTTTACGTGAAATGAAAGAGAAAAGCAAGAGGGTGATCTGCGTCTTCTTTGTGCCTCTTCTATATCAGACCCTTTTCCTTCTTGCCGCCAGCAATATACACAAGTAACAATTTTTTCACATGGGCTTCAGAATCCCTCATCTTTATTCTTTTCCTCTTTTACTACTATGAACTGGTTGTACATTAATCTCACATTACAAAATGGGGATATACTAAAACACCCATCCTTGCCATCCATGAGTCTCTCACTGTGATTCTCACCATCTGAATCAATCCAAAATTAATCCACTAATCTATTGTAAAAGTAGGGTTAAGCAAAGAAGAATCAGATCTCATAATGAAGAGGTAAATGTTCTTACATAGTTTCTAGCTTCATCTGTAGGAACGCTTATTCTAATGTATCATTCTATCTCTGCATTAGTTTCACAGTAGAGTTCCAGCCATTTAATCTGTTCAACATCTGAAACTTTTTATCTGAGGGAGAAGTGTTTCTGTCCTAATGCAGGATGTTTTTAGGTGAGTTTTGTTTTTCTTTCCCCTCTCCTGCAGATGAACTTCTGGATAAATTATTTGGTTGGTCTCCCAGTGTCTGTTCTGTTGAAGTTATTAAAATACATCCTACCCAGACAATATTTCACAATAAACTTCTATACTGCTAGACCCAATAAATGAATTAGGCAACTACTTGTTCTTCATCCAGAGAAATACTTTAAGTCCATTACACTTCTCTAGATAAATCATGTCGAAGATGCAGTAATTCCTGTTAAAACTGCAAACAGAAGTGGAATAGTCAATGGTAAGGTCTCAAATCAGTACTGAATAAATCCTTGCAGGGGATCGGAGGGCATGCCTTGGAAAGACAGCCTTTCCCTGAAAAAGGATTCGTTCCCCTCCG
>NW_010410031.1:18301-21084 GCF_000710305.1 Buceros rhinoceros silvestris | reverse complement strand
TGGTGTTTTACCTCGGCCAAACCAGTGACATCCAGATACAGCACCAGATACAGAGCTGCATCTACAACATGTTTGGCAACAGCCACCAGGTGCTTGTTATGGTAAACTAAAACAAGAGGGGCCAGGGCCAGCCCCGCCCAGTGCAGGTCTCAAGACTCTGCATTGCCAGGATAGTACAAAACCAAAGGCTTTTTACTAATGAAGTTAAAGAAACATATCTTAAGATATGCTAAATGATCATTAACCGATTCTTCTTTGATACTGTTACTAACAGTGTGCAATATCAGAACTATCATGTGGTCCAGGAAGTGCCATTGTAAACTGAGGCAGAATGAACTATTTGATCTGTAGGGAGTTTGTCAGAAGGTTTCATTAGAGCTCTCATCTGTATTTTACCTTGTATGCCTAAAGTTCTGCTTGAAAATTTAACACAGATGCTTTCCCGTCTTTCCTTTTACTGACAGATTCTACATGCTTGGCACTGGAAGCTAGGTGAATGAAAAGATACTGTTACCAAATCTGTCATGCTTGTTTGAATCACTGCATTCAATCCCTCGTCTGCAGTTAAGAAATGCTTTGCTGCACTAATAGTGATTTGACTGAATTTCTGGTATTCGAGCCTAAGAATCATCAAAAGAGAAAACACACTGCTGATTTCCAGCTAAAGTTTTCCCTGAATTAGTATTTATTTTTGTAGAAAAGGGTATCTTATCCATACTGAATTTCTTTATCTATCATTATTCTCTTACCTCTAGATGACTACTTTGAGAAGTGTTCATTGCATTAAAAAAAAGTAAAATAAAAATCTTCCATTTCTCCTGGGAAATGGAAGCTAAGCAGACATCTATGACTATCTTTATTAAATACACACATTTACATACAAATACTCTCAGACTTCCATACCCTATTGTTATGTGTGTGTGTAGTTGAGAGAAGGATCATGCTTTGTTAAGGCAATGTTGCTTGATTATCGAGTATCATGTTCTCTAAAAACCAGAGCTTGAAAAAGAACCCTAGGGGAACATTAAAGCTTAATGTTTCATTGAATAAAATTTGAATAGACTACATGCTGCTACTTAACTGTAAAAACATTGTAGATTCAATTCCTCAAAAGCTATGTCCTGATGCCTTCAGTAAGAGAAAAATAAAATTCTACTATATATGAAAATAATATTGATGTACACACCTGTATTGAGGTGCTGAGTTCCAAAACTATGCAGTGTCCAAATACAGTCTAATAACTGCTGATTAAAGAGGGATCCCCTACATTGAGTGATGCCTCCACAGCTGGCCCTAGTGGGTCCTATTTGCTGCCTAGGTGCATGATTGGCCCCTGTTGCAGTCACTACCCACCAGGGCCTATGGCCATGCCCCAAAACGGCTTCACAGTCCCACTAGCCCCAGCCTGCATCCCTGCAGGCCGCTGCCTTCCTGACACAGATGCTGGCCTCATCTTTACAGAATGTCACGGGGCTCCTGTTTCTCTTGGCTCCTTTCTCCCACCCGGCTCTGGGACTATTCAGTCAACATCTCAGACAAGAGATTGTTTTACCTCCTTTCTCTCCTTTCTCGGTCTGGAGTCTACTATTTTTGTTTCCCTAAAGTAACTTACTGGTTTCTTTTCAGTCTAAAATTCCATTGAAAGACTATTCCTGTAGTGAATATTTTTGTGTGAGTAAAGATCCAGTGTGTTTTCTTATTCGTTTACTACAGGTAAGTACTTATCCATTGCAGAGGTCCTATCAGTACCTTAAAGGTTGTAATCACATTACAAATTAGATGGATACTTTCTGATATATTTCTGTACATGAAGAGGGTATTCCTTTTTCTCTTGTTCCACCACCTAGAACTAAAGAACACCTGAAGCCTGTAAGTAGCTAGAATATTTCCTCCCTCCTCCAGCTTGTTCTTGTATTCTGCTGGCAGGAGAGAAAATATGAGGCTAATATAGCTATCAATACTTTCTAAGAAAGGATATTCAAGAAAGAGACTTTCCAAAGGGCAGATGAAAACTAGACCACAGTAATAATCATAGCCTTAAGGCCTGTTCAATTTTTTATTATTGCTTTTACTTTGTACCCGCTGTGTTCATACTGTGTCATTTTGAGAACACATTAGGTCCAAGCACTGGTACAACCCACAGTCAGATTAACACCACATTCCAGTTATCAGCCATCATCAATGCTCAGCAGACAGTGCTAATAATCTACAGTTACCAAGAAGTTGTAACAGATGAACACTTGCCTGTAACCAGGAAATCCACAGATTTCTCTGTTACATATGCTTAATGGAAATTACTGGTGTCCAGTTTTAACTAAATATGCATCCTTTTTTTTTTCATCTGATCTCCAAAATGAACAGCATTTTGAGGATTCCTTTGCATTTACGTAAGATTAGTCTCTAATTTTTCTATCCAACCCACCTTCAGGTCACTGCCCCTCTCAGGAAGTTATGTATATTCAGTAGTGGTTCCTGAACACTACTGTGACTCAGACACATCACCTAATTGCCCAGTACAAATTAACTACTTCTACTCTCAGTAAGAATCAAGGTGCACCAGCAGCAGCTTTGTAGAAGCAAAATTGTTCCCCTGAGAGTCAAATGGGGTTTGCATTTCTTTTTATATCATTGCAGTGGCAGACAAAAGGCCTAGAAAACAACAGATAGGTTACTGATTTTTTCTGTTTCTCTACTGTTCAGAACATAATTCAAATAAGAAAATGCCAGCTGAAATTTTTAACTTTTGGATTAGATATTCTCATCATTGAACTCAATTCTGCAAA
>NW_010410031.1:0-18232 GCF_000710305.1 Buceros rhinoceros silvestris | reverse complement strand
GAATGTTGCTAAGTCCATGAAATGACAGTCCTCTGGTAGAAGATTTAAATAATATTAAATTGAAGATTTTAAATAATATTTAAGCTGATGCATGGGCTGATGAATTAGACATAGAAGACCATAATTTCGTGAGTAATTTTAAACCAAGGGTAAGTTTGACTTCCTGATAAAAATTATTAGTTTGAACACTGTATTTTTTTTCTTTATTTTCCTGCAATAGAGAGGTTTCTTTCTTACACTGAGAAACTTGTTTTGCAAAAGGGAACAAACTGTATACATGGAACCAAGCGTATGCTGTTAGTCATACTAATGTTTCAACAGCACAATACGTCCAAAATCATCTCAGTAAAATGTAAAAATCTCAGTTAATAACAGTTAATAATGTCACTCAGAAACTTCACACTTTCTACCCCTTGATTCTGTGTTTGACTCACCTTTCCAGTGACTTTCTGGGTCCCAAGGCCGGGAAGGCCTTAATTCAGGTTTTCTCAGGAAGGACAGGGAAGGAAGGTAGGGTGACAACAAGTTGCCATTCTCCTGCTAAAGCAAGCTGAAACAAGTCAGTGGCCATGGCCAGTCCCATCAGGACCTGAGACCCTACACTACCAGGCCTGTGGCCTGTCACTAGTAACAGTAAAAAAACAAATTTACCAGATAAGTAAGTGGTTGTTTAGGGGTTTTGTTTGTTTGTCTGCTTTTCCCCCCATTCTTTATTATGATGCTTTTTAAATTCAGATCCTTTTATAATGATGTCATTTTTCCTATATTAGGATACCTAGACAAAAGTAAAATAATGTCTGAATTATTTTTCTTCTACATTTTCTACATGTGGAATACAGTTAATACAGCCAAAAAAAAAAACCCAAAAAAAACCCCAAAACCAAAACCCAAAAGCAAAAAACCAACAAAACCGACAAAACCCAAGAATCAAAAAACAAACAAAAAGCCAAATAGAGATAGTTTTGGGAGATAGCAGAAAATAAATTTTCAGTGTATTTGCAAATATGTTTTAATTTCTCTTAATAGAACAAATTCAAATGAGTGTTCTTTTAACAGAGTTTTCAGTGAGTTTCCTCTAGCAGTGTTACAAATTGGACAGATTTAACTCATCCTAAACTTTTGTGAGTTTCTTAGCAAGTCTGGCAGTAGCTGAACATCCTCTGCATGTAGCAAGTACTGACAATGTTAGAAAATCATTGCCTAAATTTTTTAAGTATAGGACAAATATATTTTTTTCGTTTCACAACTTTTTGGATATAAGCTGAAATGACCTTGAATACTTGCCCAGTCTTGCAGTGCTCCTATTAGCACAAGTTGTAATCACAATATTGTCTTTTCATTTTGTGATGGACATCTAGAAAAAAGACAGAAACATACCAAAATACTTCAGATGCCTAGTTCATGTGTCAGCTAAACATTTTCTTCTGTATTTGCCAGAGTGTACACCCAAAGCATAATACATGGGGTTAAATTTAGCTGTAAATAGTAAAGCAGAGGTTAGCTATGTAATGGCAAACTGTGCTGACTCTGCAGATGTAAGAGCTATTACCGATAACCACAGCAACATGGCAAAATTTTTGACCCTTAAGCCTAACAACTCTCTTACAGCTTGATCCTGGTGTTATTCAAACTAGTACAAATATTTCCCTTGATTGTTTACATGGATTTTTGATGAAACACCCTCAGAACCACTTTCAATTAAACAACGAAGATAGATTATGTTCCTGTGGTTTCTGGTACAAGGGTTGCCTAAGAATGACAAAACTGTGCTGCTATAAGACAAACAATAATATACAGTTAAAACTCCAGCATGATTTCAACTAACAAAGATATAAAGTATTAAGAGCAAAAAAACCTGCTAAAATGATTATCAAAGACATCCCTTCTGAAGCAACTTAAATAGTAGCAGTCTTCTACTACTTCTTTTAGTAGCAGTCTTAAATTTAGCAGTCTTCAAAAATTTGTCTCTCAAAAACATTAAAGCAGTTAAGTTCCCATAATGGTCAAAGTTTACAGTCACAGTCCAGTTCGCTTGTATTTCTGGGGTTTCTGTTTGCTTATTTGCTTTGGTTTGTGGCATTCATTTTGTTTTTCCTTATTTGGTAATGGTACCAAAACAATTTATGTAATGAAGCATGGTGAGTGGACATATACAAAGCACTCTGCACTTTAAAAGTTTTGTTAATGAACTTTTCACATGGTAGCTGTTGGTTTCCAAAAATACACTGAAGGCTGCGTTGCAACATGTACAGACAAAGGTCACTAGCATGATGATCTCTGAAGTGAACTATTTCAGGCTGTGCTGCATTTCACACCCACTCTCATCCTCCATCTCCCATGAGACAACCAAATAAAGTTTCTTAACACAATTGCACATTTTCTTGGCTTGTTCTAGAGTGTATTATTAATCTTTTCCAGTCTGTGTCTCCCTTGTCTACAGTTTATGACTACTGAAGATTAATAGAATGTGTTGGAAAAGGGGGAAAATGCAGCATGAGGGCTGAAAACTGTCATTTAAATGAGCTATTGTCTCTTAGATATACCTTCTTTTTAGAATAATGAGCTACCCTGCTCTTTCTTGTAAAAGATTGTGTACTATAAAAAGTAAACTGTACTTTAACTGTATTGTTAAAATCACTTTCTTTCAAAAATTACTTGCTTTGCATCCTAAACCTAAAACAACTAGCATTTGAAGAGCGCTTGGTCTGCTTAGTGCCCCCCCAAAGCTGCATCTATCTGTCAAAACTGAGTTTCAGATCATGTCTGCTAATCAACCAGCTGTGTATAGTTAGAAAGAGAGCATTTAAAACTGATTGAAAGAGAAAAAATGTCACTACTCCTTCCTATTTCCTTCACCAATCATTTTTCTGTGGTTAGTGTTTAGGAGGCAGATATGTCCATTGCATTTTAGAAAGATGTTTTACTTTTTCCTTGCCATTGAATGAAAAGTGCACTGCTCACTGAAAATAAGATTCTTACCCAAGACATCCATATTCCAGCAGCAGGTTCAGGGAATAACACAAAGGACTTCTAATACCAGAGGCAGAAGACACTGCCTGCCAACATTTAATTTTACTGCCCTGACCTTTGCTAAACACACTGCTTGCAGTTTTCCCTTTTTCTCTATTGCCTGTTTTAATATCTTTGAGCATAAACATTATGCAGTCTCCTGCCCAACAGCAGCTGATTTCATTAGACCTTTAGATCACACAAATGCTAATCACAGTTTTTAAAGAGACATGAATTTCCTAGTAACTTGAGATCTCTTAATAAGATTTGCTTAATACTACACATATTCTGGAGTGTAAACTTAGTTCTCTGAGATACCTTGACTTGAACTGGGCTAACTGAGAATATATCTATCTTCTGTAACAACACTAGTTTTCCTCTGACCACCTAAACTATTATTTTGTCTCATGGTGATGATGCAGTCTCTTTGGAATTCCTCCTTTAACTGTGCTGGGTTAAATTTTAAACTTATCTTTGCTTTCTGAGACTCTGATCTTGCTAACAGCCTTAGAATGTTGCTCTCTCATGACATTTCTCCTTCTGTTCTCTGATATTCTGATTGCCTAGTAATCCATCTCAGCCAATTCTTTCTCTTCTTAGCCTGCGCATCTTCCAAAGATGCTTCAGTGGTATGTAGAAAAGGAGCTGGAAAAATTTCTGAGCTTGGGAAATGCTCACCTATTTCACCCAATTCCATATAGATAATACACAGCTCTTGTTACACACACCAGCTTTAAGATGCTAATAAATGTAGCACATTAATTTGAGTATCCTGGATTATGAAAATGTTTGCTAAAAGGACACCCTGTGTTTGAATTAGAAGTGCTAGCTAGCAATGACTCATGAAGGAAAATTAAAGACCTTTTGCAACCTTAAAAGTAAAAGTATGAAGCAGACTTTACTAATATTTTTTTTATTTTATTTTGAGCCCAATCTTACATATGCTAACATAGCATAACTGTGTATAGCATTTTTGTATCCAGTGGCACAATAACAGTTGTCATTGCTTGTAGCGGTCACGGATATAATGTTATTTGTGTCCCGTGCTAATCGTGCAGGGACCTAGTCCTACCCTGTCAGGCTTGTTACTGACTTGTTAAGAGAAATGCTAGGTGAATGACAGCTTGAAATTATATTACAGACAAAATTATTGATATGGTGTTACAGCTGTATTATTGAGGTTACAGGCTTGAGGAGACGGCCCATAAGAACCTCATGAAGTTCACCAAGTGTCAGAGACTGAAGACATTGTTTATGCCTCAACATCACTAAAAGAACATCACACAACCACGAACCACATATGTCCCATCATTACTAGGAAAAACCTCTATTTTTCTCTGAAAACCCTAGTGCAGGTGTTCTGTCTATGCAAACCTTTCCTGGAAGAGAGGGGTCCTGCTGTTGTCAGACCCTGTGCATGAGCTTGGGCCCTGGATGGCACCAAACATGCACACCACCACCAAATCACTGGACAATAAAAGGACAGCTCTAGCGGACACAAACTGTCCCTATGGACACTCGCCTCACTGGACATTAGGTAAAAGCCGGCCTCAGATAACGCAAGGCTTACAGGAAACAAGCAAGCCTAGCACTGGTGCACACACACACCCCTTGTCCCCCCCACCATGGAGACAAGCAGGATGCTGTCTACGGATACGCCCTCCGAGGTGTAAAGCCGCAGATGAAAAATACCTGTTTTTCTACAAACACAGCGAGAAATATGAGGGAAGTGGAGGAAGGCTCCCTGCCTTACGACCCCCGAAGACCCCCAAAAGGTACTTGGTGCAAGCGCATTAGAGGAACACAGGAGGGACTTACGCAAGAGGCCTCTAAGAATCCCCGCCTAAATACTGAGAAAAGGTGGGGACATGGACAATAAAAGATATCACCGCACTGTCCATGGGGAGACGTCTCCCCCCAGCCACTCTGTACAACGGACTTTCAGGAAGCCGATTCTCTGCGGGGGGTAAATATCTTTCTCTCTCTCTCTCCTCTCTCTCTCTCTTCTCTCTCTTTTCTTTTCCTTCCCCTCACTACCCTTTTATGTGTGAATGAAATAAAGAGCCAACATAGGCGTTTGACACCGTTGTGTCTTAATTCCGGAACCAAGAACTCGTACCTATCACAGCCGAACTTTTACAGGTTTGTGACAGCAAGGCCAAGTGTAAGGTCCTGAAAATGGAGGCAGTACCCAATATAAAAGCTGAGAGCAGCTCTGCAGAGAGGGACCCAGGGATAATAGTGGGTCTGTTTCACGGGCACCCCCTTGCCAGGGGGAAAGAACTTGCGTGCCCTTGTGAGGTTGAGAGCTGTGCTGGTGGTGGCATGTGCTTCCGGGGGGGTCTCCCAAGCCCCAGACAGGTCTTGGCTGAAGGGTCAGACAAAGCGTGTCCACGGGCAGGATGGGCTCACTAGCCTTCGGGCAACCATCCTAGGAGAAGGACAACTCTGACTCCAAACCCGGGCAGATGGAGCTCATTTAGCCTTGTAAGGCATCCATCATCTCAGGGAAGGATACTCTAACCAAACCTACAACCTGAGGACTTCGCTGTCACCGTCCAAGCTCACTAGGCCCGGGCAGATGAACCTTAGGCGTAAAGGGTGGGGTCAGTTCTGTGCACTCTGCACCTCACTTAAAAAATCCACCACGCAGGCCTGAAGGGTTTGCTCACAGCTTGCAGTAAGCATGGGAAAAACCCTTCCCAAATCTTCGTTTGCGAAGCCAAGCCATGGTGAGGATGAATACTGGGTGAAAAACTGGACAGCAGTCATCATTGTGTTCTTGCAGCACAAAAAGCCAATTGTGTCCTAGGTTCTGTCAAGAGAAGCATGGCCAGCAGGTCAAGGGAAGTAATTCTGCTTCTCTATTCCACTCTCATGAGACCTCACCTGGAGTGTTGCATTCAGTTCTGTGGTGCCAAGTTCAAGAAAGACACGGACCTGTCAGAGTCAATCCAGAGAAGAGCTACAAGAATGATCAGAGGGCTGGAACACCTCTCCTGTAGAAAAAAAAAATCTTGAAAGTTGAGGCTGTTCAACCTTGAGAAGAGAAGGCTCCAGGAAGACCTTATTGTGACCTTTAAATGTATAAAGGAGGCTTATAAAATAGATAGACAGAGACATTTAGTAGGGTTTGTAGAGAGAAGGGATGACTATTTTAAATTGAAAGATAGTAAATTTAGTTGGGCCTTAGGATGAAAGTTTTTACAAAAAGGATGTGTTGCCATTTGAAAGAACCAAAAGGCAGCAAAAGTGGCAATTTGCTCTCAGGGGAGGTTTATCTCCTCTGAGAGGTAAAGAAAAGAAACTAAAGTGTTTGAGCTGGACATGAATGGAGGGCTTAATACACCACTTGTGACTGTGGGCAAAGAAGCAGCAGGCTTGAATAGCAGGGAAATGAAATATAATTTAATTTAAAAAACCAATGAGAACTACAAATCATCACTTAAATTTAGGTAGGACAGAAAGAAAGAGAGAACAGTGATCTTAAATACATAAATAGATATACTCCTTCTTCCACTCTACTGCCTCCCCAGCTTATTATGAACCCTCACACATTGTCCGAGCCGGAGGTGGCTGTGGAGGAAAACAGTAGTGGAAAGGCGCAGTTCTTATAACCTCTTGCATTAAGTTCCAAGTTGATTTATTTTGGGGCAATCTTGCTTTGCATGTGTGGAGGGGTTGCACATCCCTTGGGCCAACAGATCCAGCGCTGCACTTAGCCTGGTTGCAAAACTTAAGATTGTCACCGGGTTTCCACAGGACATTCTGGAGTTTTCTCCACATTCCAGTGGGGCCTTCATTCTCTCATCACTTTGACTCTTCTCCTCTCTCACTGGCAGTTACTCCTTGTGCAGAGTTGGGGGGGGGACTCTAAGTTTCCTGATTCTTCTTTCTACCCCCCACCAGTAAACAGCAAAGTAAAAAATCTATCTGTCGTTCGGAAGATCTTTACTGCCCCAGTGTAGTGAAGAAAAGTTCTTGTTGCTGAGGTAACTGCTTCAGGAGTTCTCTCTTTCTGAACCGAAGAAAATGTGCGTCAACAGAAGCAACATGCTCCCTTTTTTTTTAGAGTGCTGTTCAAAGAGGCGTTGATTGACATGGCTTGGCTCCAGGGGACAGGCACAAAGTTGGAGCTGGGGCTGCGTTTCATAACACCAGCTACAGTACAGCAGGTACCCTTCCCCCACACTACCTTCTTTTGCACCTAAACTGCAGGGGCATGGGGGTGGGTGGAGTGAGGGCATGGGGATTTGGTGCTCCTTCCCCCGAAGCCAAAATCCTAAACCACAACAGGGTGGTGAGACATTATTACAAGTGGCAAGAGAAGCAGTGGATGCTCCACCATTGGAAGTGTTCAAGGTCAGGTTGGATGGGGCCTTGAGCAATCTAATCTGCAAAAGATGTCCCTGCCCATGATAGGGAGGGCTAGACTAGATGATTTTTAAAGATCCCTTCCAACTCACACCATGCTGTGATTCTAGGATTCTTTGATATCTATTTTAAACAGAAGATAGTTGCAAAAACCTTGAAAATAAGGGCAAAATTTGGAAATTGTTAACCATAAACAATTCACCGGTAATCAATTACAGGTCATTGATAAACATAGCCACAGAAGCAGGAAAATAAAAGGTTAGGTTTTTTTCCTCTAAATAAACAATCAATGTCAAAGTGGGGAAAAAAATACAAAAGAGCAAGAGGGTAAGACACCTGCTGCAGCCTTCTATGGTAACACCTCTTGGGCATCTTGCAGCATCTTGGCAACCGAGACCAGCAATGACCACATCAGTAAAACAGATGATCCCAGTTACAAGGTGTTGTCCACTAACTGATGAAGAATGTGATTGTTAAAGACTCACTGCTGTAATGATTTTTGGTATTGTGTAAGAAAAAACATATTAGTACAAAGTACGTGATAGTCCTGTAAAGTTTAGTTTTAAAGCTTAACACTGGCCCGATTCTAAGAGTCCTCCAGATACTCCCACCCCAGGGATGCCTAATCTCCTCACTTTTAAGCATAAGAATATATATATATATATGTAACCGTGCCTCGACTATATCACCCAAGGAGACCTTCCACTGTACTTTTTGCAACCAGTGGGTAAAGTGTGGGTAAAGCCCTTCCCAAATCTTCGTCCATGAAGCCAAGCCGTGATGATGATGATGATGATGATACACAGTTATATGCACATATATTTAGGAGCTACAACAAGCCTTTTGAAAAGGTAGTTTAGAGTCTTCCTAACCTCTGGAACTCTTCGTCTTGCAATGAAAAATGTTCCTTGTCACTACAGAAACCTTTTTTTTTTCTTTTCTGTTAGAAATAAACACATCTGATGTAAAATGAAGAAATCAAGGACAATGGTTTGTATGAGAACACATGGGGAAAGTGAAACAGAAATGGGCAAAGGCATCAGTTTTCCACCCTTCTTACAAGCCCCCTTTGGGTACTGAAATGCTGCAATAAGGTCTCCCCAGAGTCTTCTTCAGGCTAAACAATCCCGACACTCTCAGACTTTCTTCACAGGAGAAGAGATAATTTTTGTGAATCTCCTCTAACAGCTCCAAGTCTTTCCTGTTGTCACCGGTTGGCCAAGGTACACCAATCATGAGACGAGTACTTCCCATCTCTAATTAACCTCCCTCACATTCCAAGGTTAAAAGCAGATAAGAAGAAAGAAAAATTTGTGAGATCTCTTAAAACACGTTCAATAGCGCTAGAAAAAATATTATATACAGAAAAACAAATGACATATTAACAGGTTTATATGGGATTGGATATTCGGTATATGGAGGGTTAAATGTGGTTACAGAAAACAAAAGCAAAAGGAAAAAAAGAACAAAAAAGCCCACCACCTCCACCACCACCAAAGCAGTACCGAGCAGTTTTCAAAATGGCAGTGGCCATGTGGTTGGCAGGTTAGTGGGAGTGGTGCAAAGCCATGACAGCTGGAAGCAAGTACAGTGATGCCGCCTGTAAGCGGGAGCTGAGCCAAGCCAAGCAGAGTGGAGCCGTTAAGTCGTGGGTGTTAGAGAATGGTGGCAGAAGCAGCAGCAGCAGCAGGGATGAAGGAGCAGCGCTCATTATCAACAAAGGCAGTCCCGTGCAGTGCCGGGGTATTAATCCAAGCAGGTCCAGGAGCCAGTGAAAGAGGTGAGGCAGGTCTCAGCTCATCAGAGGAAAAGGCAGAGACAGGCTGGGCACCAGCATGCAGACAGAAAGCAAAAACCCTGAGTGAGAGCAAGCCAAGAGCAAAGCCCCCGGAAGTGCAAGCCCCGGAGCCAGTCCCAGGAAGGGCCAGCTGGTGCATGGCTTTCGAAGGGATGAAGAGCCCGCCGAAGTTTTCACAACCAGTGAAATGTGTGAATATAAATGGGAGGAATACACCCTGACTGGTCATTCTAAAACAAACCAGTTTTCTAAGCAAACTGGTTTTTCTTCTTCTAACCGAGGACAACTGTACTGAAAACTCCAGCATTTTGTTCACAAGTAACCCCAAGCACTTGGCATGGCTGCTCTCATTCCCTTCACCCCTGTGCCTGTATTGGTACCAGGGATTACTCTAACCCAGCTGTAAGACTTTGCACTTGACCATTTTGAACCTCATGACGTTCACAAATGGACTTACGTACACTGATGTAGCCACTCTATCATAAAACATCACTAAACCAAGTCAAGCAAGACTTGCCCTTAGGGAAGCCGTGCTGGCTGTCTCAAATCACCTCCCTGTCCTCCATGTGCCTTAGTAGAGCTTCTAGGAAGATCACTTCCATGATCTTCCCAGGCACAGAGGGGAGGCTTATAGGTCAGTAGTTCTTAGGGTCCTCCTTTCTAGCATTTTTAGATATGGCTGCAACGCTTCCCCTTTTTGCAGTCACCAGGGACTTCACCTGACTGCCAGAACTTTTCATATATCATGGACACCAGCTTGACAACTACATTGGCCAATTCCCTTAGGACTCTGGAATTCATCTCATCAGGTCCCATGCACTTGCGTGTTCAGTTCCCCGGGTGTTCACAAACCTTATCTTCTCTTACAGTGGAAAGGACTTAGTTCCTCCAGTCCCCATCTTGTGATCCATTTGCTGAAGAAGTGTGAGAAGAGATGTTGTCAGTGAAGACTGAGGTGAAAATGTTGAGTACCTCATCCTTCTTGCCTATTGTAACCAACTCAACAGAGGGGGTGTGCTTTCATTGACCCTCCTTTTCTGGCTGACACACCTGTAGAAGCCCTTCTTATTCTTTACACTCCTTGCCAAGTTCAGCTCCAGATGCACCTTGGCCTTTCTCACCCCATCCCTACGCAACCGGGCCATGTCCCTATACTCTTTCCAGTATACCTGTCCATGCTTCCACTGCCTGTGCAGTTCCTTCCATTAGTTTCCCCAGCAGGTCTCAACTGAGCCATGTCAGTCTCTTCCCTTCCTTGTCTGATTTCTTACACCTGGGGATCTACAGTTCTTGCATTCTATGGAAAGTGTCCTTAAAGATCTGCCAGCTCTGTTCTGCTCCCTTGTCCCTGAGGGCAGTTTCCCAGGGGATCCTATTGACTAAGAAGAGCTGGAATTCTGCATTCCTAAAATTCAAGGTCCTGGCTTTATTCTTTGCCTGACCATATCATTCAGGACTGTGATATCCACCAGTGTGCAATCACTGCAGATCAGGATGACTCCAGTGTTGACATCATCTATTAGCTCACTTGAATTGTTATCAACAGATAACAATCTGTGTCCACAAAAAAGAGACATGATTCAGACTTAATGAACTGTGAGAACGATCAACTTGCACAGATGTGGAAATTGGACTATTACAGAGAAGATAGTAGTATAGGAAGGGTAGCAGATAAATTGTACAATATGTGCTACTCTCAGTTTTCTAAATTTTGTTTTACATGATATCCATATGCCTTAAAATTATAGTTAGTATAAGTAGAATAGTATTCTATGTTTAAACAATCAGTAAAAAAACCATGAATGGTTATGTGTCTCTATTTTTTTATATGAGGATTTTGATGAAGAGCTGGAAGAAAGAACTTCTCCTATGATGATGCCTATTCTCAGCAAGCATTAGTAATTTGTATTTCTTATGTGATTATGAGGTATTCAGCATCGAAGAATGCACAGACAGACTCATTTAACTCTCTTAGGATTTACATGATTATCATTGAATACTCTAACCCATGTAAAATATATATTTTTTTCCCCATGACTCCACAATTCAGAGTGGCAAATGTCTGATAAAAAAACCCAGCAGTCCAATAGACCACTGCAGGGAAAATATCTGGTTTCTTAATTATTGGTAGAAAACAAAGGCCAAATACACACAAGCACAGCTGAAAGAAATCAGTTTTCTGTCAAAACAATGACCCATTTCTCCAAATAATCCACACGTATCTTGCTGATTTGTGCTATATGCCACTTTACAACAACAAAGCTAAAGCAAGGCTTGTCACAGAGTGACAAGATTTTCAGTAGTACGGAGAAGTTTCAATAACCTATCGATCCTGATCTGGTTTGATTGCATTTTTTGAAAATACTTTTCAAATAGTACCTTAATGTCTTATTCTTAAATCCATTAAATTATATATCTAAATAACTTCTGTAGGATTTTTGATTTGTAGGATTTTTTTTCTCTTCAAGTAAAGATATTTTAAAACATATACCCAGTTATACCTTTCTTCTCCACACCCCCTACTTTCGACTCAAATAAAAATGATGAAAAATGGGAAAGGTCACATCAACACAATGTAAGAGTTTTCATGTTATCAAGCATAAAACTACTAAGAAATACTTCTTAATTCTCTGTTAATAAATTTATTTATTTTCTGTAACTTTTCTTTTAAACCCAGATTCTGTTCTTGATTAGTACAAGTTTACAGCATAGAGCACTGATTTTGACAAATCCAACTCTCCTTGTTTTCCCATATAACTGTTCATATACCAAATTAATTTTTCAACAGTGTTAAGGGTCGAGGGACCGAGGTAACAACTCCTCGAATTCCTTAATGATCCCTTCTGTCTCACTAGAGACTGAAAGAGTTTAAAGGGGATGGAATAAATTCACACCCCGGTCTGCGTTCGGGAAACTGAAACAAACTTTTAATAAACAACAAATCCACACAACTATACACTACTATACATACGCACAAACCGAGAAAGAGGAAAAAGAATGAAGAAGAGAGGACTTAGATAACCAAAGCTCTTAACAGTCTTGTTCAAAGTCAGTGCTCTTGGCAGGCACCCAACAGCGAGGTGGGAGTGAAAATTCTGCAGCTGCTTTCAGGCAGAGAAAGTAGAGCCCTTCTCGTGGCGAGACAGTGGTGGGGAGAAACCCCGCGCAGGTGGGAGTGACGACTCTCTGCAGCTGCTCTCAGGCAGAGAAAGCAAAATCCTTCCCGCGGTGAGACAGGGGGGGAGAAACTCCGCACAGCAAGGAAACCGCAGGAAAACTCCCTGTATGGAACAGCCAGGAGTCTGAATATTTCACCCGAATTCAGACGAGACTCACGGCAGGAATAGTTCACAGTCTGTGATCCTCAGGTCCTCTGGGGATGTAGGCCTTCAGCTCTCGGGCCTGGTCGTTCGACAGGTCAGGCCTAGCCGGGCCTAGTCGGGCCTTGTCGGGCCTAGTCGGGCGAGCAGAGTCGCAGGAGCTCTCCTTCCATGAAGCGTCCGGAGTCCAAGAGAGTGACACTCCCCAGCCTGCTGCTTTTAAAGGCTCCCAACATAACGTTGCGTTCACCTGACTCTCTTAACCAATTAAACGCGGAACTATCGTATTTGCATGGAATAATTCTATTTGTCCATTTCCCAAAACAAAGAAGCTTCAGCTCAAACCAGGACAAACAGTTATTGTCATTACATATTTTTTAAAATCTGAACATAATCAAAGATGTATGTTATATAGAGAAAGATGAGACAATTTGCCTCTATATCTGTGAAATAACGACCAACAGAGGTTGTTAAAGTTCCAAATGCTCACAATATTTAAAACTGTTATAGGTTAAACGACAGAGTAAGTGCAATGTGGAATACTCCTTCTCTGACAAACAGATGGACTTGGTAGCAACAGAACTGGCATTTTCAGATACGTGTAAAAATGTGTTTGAACTTAGACCCTTTCTTTTCCAGCTTGCATAGTTTTAGTGAGCATTAAAGTTTTCAGTTAGAAGTTCATATAACTTACTCTCTACTCTCCGCCTTGCAACGGCTTTTAAATTCATGAGCTATTTAGCTTAAGAATATCTTTATATGACGGTAAGAAAAAAATTATCTTTTACCTCTTTTAAATGGGTTCATAATTAACATTTCTAATTTTAAAGTTGAAATAAATACATCAGTATAAGTGTGAAATGGGATTAATGAGTGCCTAATAAAGTAAAAAAATATTTTCACCTACATGCTTGTATAAGATATTAAGAATTTCTGAATAACAAAAGCAAATCCGATTTTTTTCTTGTTCATGCTGTTCTATGAGTTTGTAGACTATAAAACTCTTTTGGAAAATAAAATAATAATTAAAAAAACTAAAGAAAAAAGGTAGCATAAACTAAAATAAAAACATGGAAGTTTTTAGTTTGTTCCAAAAACAGGGAAGACTTTTCCTTTTGCACAGCATGTGACTTAAATGCTTCATAAGTGAACCAAAATTTAATCATTATTTCAATATAATTGATGTTAAAAGTATTCAAGTAAATTTACAGAGGTAATAAGCGAGAGGGAGGACTGTTACTGTTTTCTGTAAACATCCAGAAAACTCATTGAAATGTATATTACAAGGTTATGGCCTTTGGTTGAACCTTCAAGAGCACATGTTATTCCACTGGTGTGAATAGCAGCTATTCAGCTACTGGAGAAAGAAGACGTGAGGGTAATTTTCAAGACAGGCCTATGGTGACTTTTGAGTATGCATGTTGCCAGTGCCTGTTCCCAGGCAAATGACAGTTTGTTCAAACGTTTGCAATTGCTATGCTCAGTATACATGATCAAGCCTTTAGCAGGTTTTTTTTGTGTTTGATTCTGTAGATATTTAGCAAAAAACAAATGGCTTGCATAGGCATGTCTTGAAGAAGTTGGCGTCTACTTCCTTAACAGTGAGGATACTCTCTGCTTTCCCTTCACTGGGACTAGATACCTGTTAAAATCAGAAACACCCCTTGTATTGAAAGCGAAAAACGTCACAAGATCAGAGGTTAAAGGAGTTAACAGAG
The DNA here is from genome assembly GCF_000710305.1 of Buceros rhinoceros silvestris. Lineage (NCBI taxonomy): Eukaryota > Metazoa > Chordata > Aves > Bucerotiformes > Bucerotidae > Buceros > Buceros rhinoceros. The sequence goes on along the minus strand of NW_010410031.1, from coordinate 4,013 downwards.
CAGCCATTTATGTGTAGGCTCTTCAAGTTTCTTTTCTTAATAAGGCACATTACACTCTAAGACCGAGATCTCTTCACCTGCGTCTAAACTGGTGTAGTTACATTGAGTCCCTAGGAAGTGCGTGCCAGCCTTCAATGCTCTTAATTTTAAATCAAGCATGGATATCTTCACAAGTGATTCACACTTTATTACAGCTCTAGAGTAGTAATATCTGGTTCTATTTTTGCGAGTTTGCAGCAAGAAAATCTCTACAAACATTTTCACCGAGTAGAAATTATTTTGTGAGTTCTGTTGGTTTGGAGAAACCAAAATGGTGCCTACGTACCAGTGTGCCCAAAGCTACACTTCTGTTAGTCTGACTGAAATAGGGATTAATATTTTGGTATAAGGGTCACAAGTACTCTCAAAAGTAAACTGTGTTGCTGTAAGGGATTACTGGTGAAAATGAAGGGATTAAGTACACTTTATGCTAGCTAATAATTTGACTTCTCTAACACACAATACTACCACCTGATGATTCCATCCCATCACAGACCAGCCCAGGACAATCTACAAAGTGGATTTTTATACCATTCAAGAAGTCATCTTATGCTGAGGTGCTTGTAGGTGTAGGTCGTTCTTAGTACAGACTAGATCTGAACAGGTACACCAAAGCTAGACCACTCCTAATTCTCATAAACAAACCAAGATAAAATCAGAATTCCTTCACAACTTTCCTGATATTGCAACAAGCTGTTGTCAACTGCTGTCATTAAGCTTCAGGATCCCTGAAAAACTTGATCACTATTTAGCAGTACCTTAGGAAATTCTTCAGAAAAATTAGATGGGGAAAAAAAAAAAAAAGAAACAGAGATAAGAGCATGAGATCAAGGATTCTTCATATCTCAGGAGGCCAAGAGGAAAGTAAATTATTTCAAGTAGTTTAATGTATGAAATTTCAGTGATATACAACACATGTTCTTTAAGAATTTTATCTTAAATTCTTGTATTTTGCTGCTCACCCAGTAAAGCTGAATATCTTGCAATGATGTTATACAGGCTGAAATTATTCCTAAATGAAAACTTTTAAATTATGTAGATTCTCATTTTGTTTTTTAAAATTGCTCTATGTGTAATATTCTTGTTTTACTCTGAATTTTGGAACTTTTTCTCTTAAAAAAATAATAGTTCTATGGAAAGTGACTCATGAACGTATCTTTAATGAACATGATAATGGAGAAATTTGCCTGAACTTTCAACTGAATTAAAATTTTAATCTTTCTGTCAAGTAAACTTTTCAAATCACTTAATAAATTAATAATGAATATAAAAAATCCACACAACTCTTCACATTAATTCAGTCTGGTGACAGTCAAAACTGTTTCTCAGAGGCTGATCTTTAGACCAGTTTTTACATATCAAAAAAGCAAGATAAACAATTCAAGGAACTGAATCAGACTAACTCCCACAAATTTTTGTTAAACAGGCCAAGCTATAGAATTTTATTGTCCTCTTCATAATATCCTAGATCACAAGAAGTTCAATATGACATTTTAACCTGAGTTTTGCATGATCTCTTCAAAAATAAACAAATCCATTCTCTTTGTTTTCAGACAAGCTGCACCTATGTACTGTTCTGTAATTGCAGATTTCATTTGAATAGCTTGAGAAAATATCTAGTTCTAAATACTTTTATAGGAAGAATACTAGGTAGATTATGCAGTATTGTAAAGATAAGAGCAAGATTTTAGGCATTGGTTATATAAATGGAAGTTGTGCAGTGAAAGGTGTGAGTAGTTAGGGAATTTGTTGTTGTTAAGGGTCGAGGGCCAAGGTAAACAACCCCTCGAAATACTTGATGATTCTCCTCTGTCTCACTGGAGACAGAAGAGGTTTCAAGGGGAAAGAAGAAATTCACGTCTCAGTTTTGAGTTATGGAAACTGAAACAAACTTTTAATACACAATAAATCCACACTATAGACTACTATGTATGTGTACACGAACCCAGAAAAGAGAAGAAGGAGAAAAAAATGAAGAAGAAAAGATTTGAATGGTCTGTTCTTTTCAAGGTCAGTTCTTGGCAGGCAGCCAGTAGCGGAGCAGCAGTGAGCGGCCTCGCTTCGCTCTGGCCTGGTCGGATCCCTCTTGCACCGGGAAAAAAGTGAGAGGAGAGAACCCCGCTGCTCTCAGGCGGAGAAAACTCAGGAGAGCTCCCTGCATGAACAGCCGGGAGCTTCTGTTATCTCACCCGATTCCAGACGAGACTCGCGGCAGGAACAGTTCACAGTCTGTGATCCTCGGCGATCTGAGGTGCAGGCCCTCAGGTCTCAGCCCGGTCAGGCCTGGACATCAGCCAGCAGGTCGGTGGCAGGAGCTCTCCTCCGTGCAGCTGCCCGGAAGCCCAAGAGAGAGATCCACCCCCGAGCTGCAGCTTTTAAAGGCTCCCAACGTAATGTTACGTTCACCTGACTCTCTTAACCAATTAAATGCAGAATTATTGTACTACATGGAATAATTCTATTTGTCCCTTAACAGTTGTCAACTTGGTTTCTCAGTCAAGCCAGTTATGAAAAGAAAAAGATTATTTTGAAAAGCAGAAGCTAATTCTGTGATGGCAGGTAATAGTTCTTCCTTATGCTATGCTAAGCATCCTTGACCCTTATTCCCTATTCACTGGGCTATTACTCCATAAAGACTCAGTATTTGCTATAATTTGGTAAAAGATCAAAATTAAATAAGAAGCTACAGTTCTTGTGTCCATCACATGCATTTTATTTTACTCAACTTTATGAGGATTTCTTCTGGAAATGACACCTGATGGAACCACTTGATGGTCATTTCAGGTGCAAGAGACTAATAGTTCTGAAATAATATCCTCGTCTTTGGGAATATAATAAAGAAGCTACAAGTGTATCAGAAATATGGATTCAACTTTACTCTGTCGTGTATCTCAAGGTTTAGTTCTACATGGATTTTGATTAGCTATCTGGCATCTGCATGTTTATGGAATTCATTGCTGAGTAGTTAATAAATTGTACTGTTATGTAGGACATAAATCTGAGGCAGAAAAAAAGGTTTCACTTCAGTTGCTCATATATTACCAGATGACAGAATTGGTGTGATTGTAGCACTCAACATGCAAAAGTCTGGATATGCAGATATGCCTGAGAAAAGGGTGTGCATCTGCCTGCTGGACTATGCTGTAGATCTTGGGTTTAGTCAACATTTTTTGCTCTCCTATCTCTGCAATTTACCCGTTGTCTGACTAGTTGTCCCAGAGGATGAGGCAGGTATGCTATGGGTTAAGATGTCTGCTTCAGGGTGGACAAGGGGGAGTTTACCCCTCCCCTTCCCTTGTCTGCCTGCAAATGGCTTTTCGCCACTTTTGTTGGGTGAAGGGGCACTGGCATTGTGAAGCCAGCCTGGCTTTGGGTTTCACGCCCACCCATGGAGCCAAAACACGTCAATCAACGCCTCTGTGAATAAATCTATAAAAGCTGCAAATCACGTAGCTTCTCCGGCACATACATTTTTGGAGCAGAAGGACGGACAAGAGAGAACTAAAGCAGTGACCTCAGAAGCCTGGGACAGTAAAAGATCTTCCTCATGGCAGGTAGCCTTTTCATTTTATCGGTTACTGGCGGGGGTGGTTAAAAGAGCTGCCAGAAGGAAGGGGCAAAATGGCCAAGCCCCCAACTCTACACAGAGGGAGAGAGAGCAGCTGGTGAGGGGGAGCAAAAGATGGTTTCAGATGCTGAGACAAAGGATCCACTGGAACGCAGGAAACCTAAGGCATTTACCTTAGGTTAATCCCCTGTTTTGCAGATGGGGAGACAAGAGACCTGAGACCATCCCCGGAAAACTGGTAATTCTTAAGCTTCCCAGCCACCCCAGAGAAAGACTAATTCCAAAGGAAGTTTATCCTGGAGAGTTCAACTTTGAACTGCTATCTATGAGGTTAAAAGAACTGTGTTTCCTCATTCTGGTTTTATCCCTTACTCACTGTCACGGTTTGAGAAGGGGGGCTGTTTCC
>NW_010410030.1:0-17983 GCF_000710305.1 Buceros rhinoceros silvestris | reverse complement strand
GGGAGAGAGCGAGCCGGCGTGTCGCTGCCTGCGCTCCGGATGTCTGCAGTAACGTCGCAGGCACAGCTAATACTGGAGGAGGGAGAGAAAATTCTCGGCTGGTAACGCTGGCCCTGCCTCCGAGAGTCCTCCCGCGCTGGGGTAACCCGAAGCTCCTTCATCATTCGCCGTGATAGCGAGGACGAGGTGGCCCTTACCCGCTGGGGGCGGGCAAAGCGCCCCCAGCCTCCCGTTCACCCACCCCGGCTGCCCTGCCGTGCTTCCTGCTGCCTTCAGTGACGTTTATACAGGTTTAGCTACCTGAGAGATTTCTGCCCCTCTGAGTTGTTGGAACAACCTGCCCCGAAGCCACTGCAGATGGCCTGTCTCATCTGACTCACCTTACTGAGACTGGGAACAGAAACAGCACCCTGAACTGGCTCTTTACAAAACATTTTCTTTGTCAAAGGTAAGAGATGTGCAGTTGTACAGACGAGCTATCATTTGTCCAAAATCTAAATTTCTATAAACTGCCTATATGTATTTATCTACCACTCAAAATGCCTGTGCCGAGGTCTCTGTTTCCTTCCTTTTTTGTGGTAAGATATTTTAAGAACCTCAAACTAAACTTCATTTAATCTTCCTCTGTACCTATTTCTCATATAATATCGACCGTGGGCAGTTCAGGTTCAAAGATTACTTTACGTAGAAGTCAGATGACTACTTGTTTAAAACTTTAGTTGCCCATAAACATACTCAAATTAAAACAATCTATATCAATAACAGTGATAAAAACAACAGAGGAAGTTAGCACAAAGTAAATTACACCTTATCTATTAATGTAATATGATTATCTCAAGGTTTATGATGCATGACTTAAACGTTATTAGTAATACTGAATACAAAAGGCTAATATGTAGTAGCTGCTAAAAGCCCCACCTGCAACTGTGCAAATGTGGGGGAAATCCCTACTTGAAAATGTTCCAATCTACAGTAACAGACAAAGCGCAGGATATGTAAGACACAGCAGCTCCACAAATATTCTTGTTTACATGGTTTTTTAATCTGTGCCTACTAGCGTGTGAATTAGAAGGGAGAAAGTGAGCGAGTAAGAGGAGAGATGGAAAAGTTTTTTCACAGCTTTTCCCTCCTTAGTCACACCATCTGAATTTTGGAGACTTTGTGAGGACTGGCGCAGAGTAAAACACGTTTAGACTTCATCAAGGCATTTTGTCCTTGCGTGGGATGTTCAGGTTTGCTTTTTGCACAGAGGCAGGTTCACAGCACTGCAAATGTATCTAAGTTTGTAAATGGTCACAAGTTTCATCAGGGTGATTAACTCAAAGATCCCAAATCTATAAACTAAACATTCCACAGCAGTTAAACAAGGCTTAAGCAACTACAAAAAACACTAAATAGGACAATTTTGGAAAATTTAATGGCCCAAGTGTCCTGGGGTGCAAAGCATTTTTCTATTTAATCACAGAGTCTTTCTGGTTTAAGCAGCCCATAAAAGAAATCCAGATCTATTGGGTCTTCAGCAAGCTAACAGCTTTTCTATCTGTTGTTTTCCCTTCTGAAGACAGAGAGATTCACTACCTAGCGAATCTTCTGCCGGAACAAAGCTAGAACAAAGACACTGGAGTGTACAGTTACACGTAAACCAAAGCTGGCAGCACATCCCTGTCCAACCGGGAAGGTGAGATCCAGTAAGCAGAGTGCAAGCCAGGAGAGCACACAGACAAGTGAGCTGGCCCAGGTACAGTGCAAAGTAGCACAGGAATGGAACTGGAGAGTATCAAAACAGTTCACAACTCGCAGACACATTGCTAAAAAATACTCCAAACTGGGTTTACTTATGAATGAAATATCAATCTATCACTGTAATTTGCCAGTTACCTTCTTTAAACCATTAGGAACACCCAGACATCAGATAGTCCCCTCCTGTCTCAAAACATTTGACTATATCCTGTGTCATCCTATTTTCAAGAGGCTCTTGATGCTGAAAATTCCTTAGGCAACCTTAGTGCTTCCCACAATTAACTGTTAGAAGATCTCAGTAAGAGCAACTAAGTTTCTGTTCAATACAGTCTTATTGTCAAGAATTTTTGTGAAGGCATCCTCATATTGTTAATGAGCTATTGTCATTAACTTAATGTGCTGTGCTGGGAGAGCGTCAGGGATCGAAGGAGTTAACATTTGTTTCTACCCATTTAGAAGGTGCTTGCACACTGCTTTTACATACCAGCTGTTCGATTTGGGCAGCAAGACCTGGCTGCAAACAGCTTATCCCTCAAAAAAACCCACCACTGTGGTATCTTCCAATGCTATTTTCATTAGATTGGCAAATGTGCAAAAAATCCCCAACCTTACTCTGGAACAAAAAGTTTACAAAGCAAGCTCCTGGTTTTGGAAAGCAAGCTCAAGAGAAGGAAAGGTGGTCTCAGTAGTTTTAAACTATTTGAGGAAACAAACTATAAAAGACACTCACTTTCAGCCCTTGCTACAAGGGCTATAACGGAACACTGGAAAATAAGATGATTTTTCATGTCACTTTGTAAACTACAGCTTAGTCTTGCTAGTTAAGAGGTTCTCCACTGAACAGTCTAGGCATTTGCTAATTGCTCCTAACATGGCACTCATCCCAACTCAGGTAAACTTCCAGAGAAATTTATGGTTAGTTCAGGTTATTTATCAGCCTGTTCATATATTGCAAAATGCATACTTTTTATTTAATAAGGGACAACACGGCGTCAGAAATTAATGCTCCAGCTATTCTCTCTAAACCTTTTATTTTATTCTGCTTTCTACATTCTACCCATGCCCCTGGTGCATACTCCATGCTGAAAGCCATCTGATGTCTCCCTCTCTGGGAAGTGAAAACAAAATAGCGGTGTACAGCTGTTGTGACAAGCAAGCTCTGAGGAATGTCACCATTCCCTCTGCCTCCCCCGTTTCACAGCCCTGGTTCAATTCTGCTCTACTTGGTAGCACGCAGAGGATCAGGATGCACCTGCAAACTTGCAGCACATGATAATTCCTTGATTGGAGGTTCCAAGTTGGCACCAGTCACGGAGAATGTTTCATGTAACAATAGGGTGTTGTTGTTCTTTCCAGCTCAGTTTACGCACAGCTCGAGATTCACCAACATAGAAAAAAAGGGCACTCTCAAACAACCTCAAACTATTTGTATATTGTGAAGGGGGGGAAGTGTTTGCATCCTTCAGAAATGAGTAAAGAACTAAAGTGAAAGATAGAGAGATGTATGAATAAACCTTTTCACTAAGTGCAATTCACAGGTTTGTACTGGTTTAGAAATATTTAACCACGAGTATCCAGTACTTAGACCATGAATTTGTATCAAATGATACACAGTAGTTACAGATATCATTCTGACCTTTTGATTTAAAATTAATAATTTTTAAAAGATAATATGCCAGTATTTTTAAACCTAACAGCAGCTCTTTATCTTCTGTACTGTAACAGTATAGAAATTGAGCCATGGAAGACCAGTAATAAAAAAGGCTCCTTTAACAGTTTAACCTTTCCCCCACATAACCTTTTATCACTTCCTCCCTGCTTTAAGAAACATGCCTTTTAAAAAAAAAAAAAAAACCCAAACAAAAAAAACCCCAAAACTCAAACTACCCAACAAGTTTGTTTGCCAAAATTTAGGCATTTGCAATGTTACTTCTGATGTGAAGTAACATGTTTTAGAAGTTAAAATGTAGCTGAAGTTTCCAGAAAAATGTCCGTTTTCCCATGATTATTTAACATTTGACCAGACAACTTCCAATTTGTTTGGTGATTTAAATACAACCACTACCTTATGCCAACAGCCATACAAAACGTTAAGAGTAACTTGCACTGTAACCCATGGTAATAACGTCAACATTTTGAACAGCTTACAAATGCAGCATTTGCATTTTCAGTGCCGTACATAGTGGAATTCAGTGCCACCTAAACCCAAAGCAACAGCTGATTAAAAACCAGAAAACATAAGTCAAACGATAAAGCTACATAGTTTTAGTACATTAAAACAAAAAACAAGGACAATGGTATTTGTATAAGGTTTCAAAAATATACAAATGGGAGTGGGAGGGGCGGGAAATCACTGTACACAACTCTGAGGTTGTTAAAGTGACCGGAGAGACTGAACAGTGCAAGACATGCTTTTCCAGTTACAAGCTCAAAACAGAAGTGCAAAAGAAATTAAAGCTTTGTCTGAAGTTTAGGGCGAAAGAAGCTTAGAATATCGTCATCAGTGTTACAGAGAAATTTCCATCCCACCCACCCCCAACACATACACACAGAACAGTTTCAGTTTTTCCATAATACAGCATTTCACTCAAATGATGTCCCCCTGAGCTTGGTTACTGGAGGGACAATTTGTCTTCATATTTATTAGATGGTGGCCCAGGAGCGATGCACCGGCAGCTTCTCCATCCTCCAGCTTTGGCTAAGAATACCTGCAGGACACAGGCAGTCGAAGTGGTGGATAGCTGAGGTTCAGCTCTCCTGCAACGGGCCTCATAAGCCCACCTCACTGTAAGAAAGCAGTTGTGATGAAAGCAGATGCAAAGTTATGGCTGAGGAACAAAGACATTGCTTGACAGGTCTCTGCTCTCTCCCCGAGTTACGAACATTTTCAGGCAAGTGCTTTTAGCAGGCTAAGCTGTACATGCATCTATCCATGCAAGTGTAGAATATGGCTCCCAAGACCTAGAACCAGGGTGTGTGCATGTGAAGACTGGATAGAAGGCCCTTCCTTCTAAGTTTACAAAAATATATAGCTGTCAAGGGTTAGGACAATAGCCAATACTGTAGATTAAGAAGTCAGTTTTACTCATTACAGAGATCCAAAAAAATATTAACTACTTCTCAGACATTCCAGACAAGGTCACTTGTAACGAAAAAGGTCAAGTTCTCCAAAACAAGATTTTAAAAGTGGATCTTTTCTTCAAGTGAACAGGACATCTTTTTTTACGCTTAACATTAGTCAGTTAAGACTGAATTTATTTAACATAGGCATCAACACAAGTAAGTTTACTTTAAACACATCTGAACAGAAAAAAAGATTCTTTCAAAACAGAGCAGGTCTGGTTAGTATGTAACTATTGCAAATCTTAAAGATTCTGTGCATTAGGCCCACCCATACAGAAAGCAGGGGGAAAGTCTCAACAAAAGAAAGTTACCGTTCGAGTCTAAGTGGTGTTTTGAAGAGCCAGCAGCCTAAGTGACACCATGAAGCTAGTCACAGTATCCAAACAAGCAGACCTGCTGGGGCTACTAAAGCAGTGTATCCTCCTGAAGATGTACTTTACTCCCAAGTTATTTTCTGTTTCGAAGGCGTTTAGATTTCCTAGGACAGTCTGTGGATTCATCCTTCCTCCGTTTTCTAGGAGATTGTTCATTTGAGCCAGAACTTGAAGAATTTCCTACTGTACTCTCCATCACCTCTCGCAGCTTGCGTTCAAGCTCAGCCAACCGGGCATTCTGTTCACCTATGATTTGGGTTTGTTCAAGCAGTTTCTGATCTTGATCTTGAAGTTGTTTCTGTTGCTCTTGCACTTTGATGCGAAGCTCTGAGATTTCCCGCTTTAGTGCCGTCAAGCCCGTGCCATTCGCTTTTACCTGGTGCTGGAGTTTGGTGACTTCCTGTCTTGAAGGGTTCTGCTTGGAGAACAGCTGCATTGATGAAAGTGATGTAGAAGGTCCTGGAACTTCAGACAAAACTGTGATTAATCCTCTATGACTTTAAGACAAAGGTAGAAACTGTGTGCCACTTTCCCTATTTTGCTTATTCCTGCTCCCCAAACATGAATCTGATTACTGGTTGCAAGTGATGTGAATGTGTCAACAAATTTAAGTGCCTAACAAGAGTGTATGGTATCTCAGCACTCAACTAGTTTAATTTAAAATACTTAAGATATTCAGTAGTTTGGAAAACAGCTCAGTTTTATATAATTAAAATATAAGCCCCCCTCCTTTTGCTGTATCAAAAATTACGTAGAGATATTATGTTGTCATCTAGCCTTTCTGTCAAAAACAAACAAAATGTCCATAAATTACTTATTACAGAATAGTTATAGTACATAAATATATTTTAGCAGCACAGCACAATTCTGCAGCCTTAGCTGTATACAGCTAAAGTTCTAAAATTTACTGGTTTGGGGCTTAAAAAGGTATTTCAGTTTAACTTACTTTTTAGAAGAAATTTATTTACTTTCCATTCTTCTTGAGACTCACTCTTCCTAAGCACTAAAATCATACTGGAATCTGACCTTGGGGATGATGATTTTAATAAACGTCCTGCAAATCAAGGAGACTAACAGCTACTGTAACATTTCTTTCACTTTCTATCATAAAAGATGTAACTTTACTCTTCTAGCAATGTTGTGCAAATAAGACACAGCTTAAATGCTATAGACAGAACAGTCTGAAACAGCCTACAACAGTCACCCCCAATTCTTTTTTCCCTTGAAGGTCGCAGCATAGCTGCAGTTATGTGACACTAAAGGGCTGCCGTTAGATAGGTTATGCTCCTCCCTCAACCCAAGACAGGCATTTTTATGCCACATAAAGCCTTGGCCTTGAAAAGCCAACTGACATCAACAATGGTTTTGGGCAATACTTCCTCAACTGAGAGATACCATGGAATTGAGGTATAATTAACAGGATATAATTCAGAAGTTGTATACACACCAATGGCAAAACAAGGACAGACAGGACATACCAGAAATAACAAGCTGAACTGTAGGAGCTGCTTAACTTTCAGTTACCCTTTCAGAGAGTTAATTTCACAGCTACTAAAAAGCGTGAAGACATTCAGCACGGCAAAAACACTACAGTTCTACTAGGTTTTGCTTTTGAGGCAACTACCTTAGACTTTGTTTCACAAAAGTTCTGGAAAGCCTGAGAGTATACAAAGGGCCAGACTGATACCTTAATTGCCTTTTTGCTGTTGCCCATAAGTATTTTGCTTGTTAGTGCATAGATTAGTGCTTCAGGAAAGTAAAAGTGCACATACAAGTATGTTCTAGCTCTCTATGCACCACAACAGCTTAGGCTAATTCATTTGCTGATCGTCTTAAAAATAAAAGGCATCGAATTGTCATCTCGTGCCAAATTTCAACCAAGTGCAACGATAAAGTCTCATTCGTTGGTGGCACAAAAGCATTTGTTTAACGAATACACACTATGCATAATTCTAACGTACATTCAAGTGACTGTTCTTTTGGTCATACAAAGGCCCCTTAAATTTCAAAGCAAATGAATTTCAGTTAGCATTCTTAAGAAACAAGTATCACCAATATTTACAAAATAAAGCTCACATTTGAGGGAGGGAGCTTTAAAAAGACACAACCCTATGAATTTTTACTGAAAAACTAAATAAAACTTAACTATACGTTGTAATTAATACCTGGGGCAGTTCCCATCAGACGTCCCGATACATCTGACCCAGGCATCTTTCTTTTCAGTATTGGAACAATCTTCTCATCAAAATACTCCATAGCCATGGAAGAAATGTCCCTTAGTTCTTGAAGAACTTCATGAGCTCTCTGAGGAGCTCTGGTAGAGTTTACATACCTTAGCACACGATAAATTTCATCTATAACCTAAAATATTTAAGAAGAATTAGGATTTTCTGATAAACACAAGATTATTTCAGATCATTCTAGAAGTTCTGGCATATTCCGGGGCTTTTACTACACAACTACTGCATACCACTGTGCACTTTAGTTCTAGATCAGCTTTCTGAAATAAAGTGCTGCCTGAAGCATCAGAGAAGTACTCACTTGGTCTATCACAACAACTCCCTTCAAACTCACAAAATAATGCTCATTGTGTGAAACTTTATTACATCCATACCCGAGTTCTAGTTTATATAATCAATACTCAGGAGAATATAATAATTTCTTTTTGGAGAACCTGAAGCAAGATACTTCAGGTCACCATGCAGAGCAGTCACTGCCCCAGCTAGTTATGAAGCACATGAATGGAGTAGCAAGAATTATGATTATGTCAGTCTGACGAACTGTAAATGTTTACTGGAGTCCACTTGCATATATGCAAAATATTGCAAATTCAGATTAAGTCCAAAATATATTAACGTATAAAACATTAATCCACTACTGATGGAGAGCATAAGCACCCTCTTAAGAGGTTTGACAAGCTCCGTGGTTAGGAGAGCTACAGAAAGATGAAAGGTGTCTTGCTAATCCATGAATTACAGTCTGGGGCAGGTCAAGATAGGAGTGCTGGTCTCAGTACTGAAACTACTGACACAGCTATTTTGTACAGGATTTAGAATGGTTGAAGAGTCCCCTGAAGAACACAGATCTTAAGGACTTAGAATCATAAGACAATACAGTCGCATCTGTGTTTTCATAAAGGAAGCTTAGCTAAAAAGTTACAAAAGCTATGCAAGACTCAGGTGTCTCATCACACAAGCATGACTGCTCCTCATCATACCCTGTTAGCAACAACATCCTCAAAGCTTTCTCCTACCATCCTCAATATAAACTCTTGCAGCAGCACTCTGCTATCAGGAGAACCCCAGGAACCCTCGGTATGCCAAACCTCAAACCAGGATTCACATATTCTAACACAAATTCACTTTCTGAGAATTGTGTGGCAGCTTCAAACTAAATTTCCTGAGGGGAACAGGGCACGTCAGGGGAAACCACAGACTGCAAGTGAACACTAAGCCTTGAATCTGCTTGATCAAAATAAGATTTTCTGGAGAATTTGTGGCTGTGCCAAGAGAGCAGTGGCACTAGCAAGCTCAAACACTATGTTAATAATCAAAAAATGATTCAGTTGTATCAGAATACAAACAAGGTCCTTATGACTCAGTGCCCACAATGAAAACAGCTGGAAGTTCACTTGCCCAGCTTCTGCACACCTCGGGTCTAGATTGAATATTGCCTGTCCATCTACTGTTCAAAAGAGGCAGGCAACATTTCTTGTAAGTACTCCATTTACTATGTGAGTATCAAAGGCTTTAATGAAACATCAGTTTAACAAAAGCATACAGAAATCAAGTTACCTCTTCAAGATAAACTCATTTAATGGTGACAGCCTACCCTACTGCAATGAATGCAAAAATGCCTGCCATGCCTTGCCTCACCCAAATCCAACGGCCAGCTTCTCCATCCCAGCGCAATTCAGTTATCTGCCTGTGAAAAATTAATGCCAACATATCCAAACCTCACATGGAAATATCAATGAATAGAGCATTAGGCTAAAGTTCACAGATCTTGTTTCAACCCTGAGCTGTACCAGCCTCCCTCAGATCACAATTTTGTCAATTCCCCTGTGCACTTTTGTTTTCACAGCTGATAAAACAGTGGTATCTCTGATGGACATGTCCCTTCCATAAGTTATATTTTATGTCGGGGGGGGGTGTTCTGAAACACCGGAATTGTTCAGTAGGATTAATATTTAAATACACTTCATTTACATTTAAAATTCATTTCACCTACTGCACAGAAACACCCCATCTACTGAAATACTGACCAAAGTTTCCACAAACTGAATATCTTCATTCAGCTCAAACCCTTAAGAATGGTGCCTATAATCCTCCTGATTGACCGAGTGCTTAGTGTTACAAGTAGTCTAAATTATTACCTCTTCCGATGACCTGGCCTCCATCTGTTTTGTACTATTAAAATTCAGAATTAAACCCTACGTATCATGTGTTTCTCATAAAAGCTTATATATGTCACAAGTCAATGTCAGAATTAAAAGAGAATCTAAGGTAAAAATGGAAATCAAGTTTAAAATAGTATTTAGATACAGTCATTTCAGACTGTCTGTCAGAGTATTGGCTTGTGTGTTTGTCTGAAACACAGTTTGAGTATAAATATACACGCACATTTTATATATAAATTTGCCCCAGCTGTCCCAGGTTGTCACACAATATTTTTTATACACGGATATACATGGATGCAATATAGTCTACACTTTACCTTTCCAGGTATGAAGCAACAGAGTTTTGAATCCACATACTTCATGAAAGTCATATTTAACAGAGAGAGTCTCGTTTCTACAGCAGCAAGGATGTCTGCATGACGAGCTAATGAATGGTTTCTTCTTTCCGACTCCCGTCTAGAAGACAGACCATTAAGCGACACTGATTTAACAATGAATCAACCAAATGAAACTGTAACAATCACACAAGTTAATTTCACCCTTAAAAACACTCTGAGGTTTGAAAATGTAACCACTGACATGAGATCTGTCTTTGTGGAGAAAAACTGATACAGATTGGGAACCAGCTAGTAACAGCCTACTATACTTTCTTACACAAAATTTGTTCTCTAGATAATTACTGCATCTTATGTGATCCATAAACTCTATATGTAACTTAGGACTGTTTAGAAACAAGTTTTCAGAACTAACTAGCACTAAACACTGAATCAGGGTGAGTATTTTTACCCCCCTCCCATTTCCTACATTAATACTTCCATTAATACTTCAATGGAATTGACATGAATTTAATATATTATTAGTGCTTGCTACAAAGTTTAGGTTGAGATATAAGCTCTTTTGACAAAGGATCTCTACACTAAGTAGCATTTAGTTCTTTCACTCTGCCTGGGAAATCTGATAGGACACAGAAGCAGCCGCAGTTACTCACTGGGAAGAAAAGACCTTGCCTTAGCGAGAAACTAGCTTCCAGTAATGCTCAGATGTCAGCCCCCATCCCCTTTCTGCTCTTTAATCCTTGGCACTGAAAAACCTTGCTTTAAGACGGTGTCATAGATAAATGTGATGGTTTGACCTGGCTGGATGCCAGGAGCTCACCAAAGCTGCTCTATCACTCCCCTCCTCAGCTGGACAGAGCAAGAAAATATAACAAAAAAATGTAACAAAAGGGGTCAAGATAAGAACAGGGAGAGGTCACGTGACAGTTACCATCACTTGGAGAATTAGTTTAAGTTATTACCAATCAAATCAGAGAAGGGTAATGAGAAATCAAACCAAATCTTGAGAATATCTTCCCCCCACCCCTCCCTTCTTCCTGTGCTTAACTTTACTCCTGAATTCTCTACTTCCTTCCCTCCCCCAGAATGGCACAGAGAGACAAGGAATGGAGGTCAGTTCATCACACATTATCTCTACTGCTCCTTCCTCTTCTCCACGAGGACCCCTTGCAGTCTTTCCTTGCTCCAGAGTGGGTGCCTTCCACGGGGTGCAGTCCTTCAGGAAAAGACTGCTCCAGCATGGGTCCCCCCAGAGTTACAAGTCCTGCCAGCAAACCTGCTCCAGCACAGGATTCCCACGGGGTCACACAGCCTCCCCTAAGCACATCCATCTGCTCCCCTATGGTGTCCTCCATAGGCTGCAGGTGGAGATTTGCTCCACCATTAACCTCCACAGGCTGTATGGGGACAGCCTGCCTTACCATGGTCTTTACCATGGGCTGCAGGAGAACCTCTGCTCTGGCACCTGGAGCACCTCCTCCTTCTCTGGCCTTGGTCTGCAAAGTTGTTTCTCTCACATAGTCTCACTCCTCTCTCCAGCTTCAATTGCTCCTGCACAGTAACCCTTCCCCATTCTTAAATACATTATCACAGGGGCACTACCACCACTGCTGATGGGCTCAGCCTTGGCCAGCAGCGGGTATGTCTTGCAGCCAGCTGGCATTGACTCTGTTGGGCACAGGGAAAGCTTCTAGCAGCTTCTCACAGAACCCAGTGCTGTAGCCCCCCCCAACAAAACCATGCCATGCAAACCCAATACAATAAATCATCAGTGGAGGCAGTCAGTCTTGAAAAGGAAGGGCATTGATTCATTCCTAGGAGTCCTTTGCCAGAAGAGCAGCACAGGACCCACTCTTCCCTAAAAGACCAGAGACACTTTCCAGTACTCCAGTTTGTAGTACATAACTTACAGTCATTCACACCATTATTCTGTAATTAGATCTTAGGTTCAAGATGGTTTTTGTAAAACACTAAATAAAACCAAATGCGATTCAAATTTTCAAGATGTATGAGCAGAATGAGCAAGCAAGAAATTCCTCTTCAATATTCTGCTTAAAAGAGTCTAGCACATTTAAGTTAAAACCGTAGTTAAACTGGTACATACCTTGGAAGCTGAGCTTTAACTTGTTTTTGACACAAATTGTGGTATCTTTCCACTTTCAGAAATCCCTGATTTAACATTCGCTGGCAAACCAAGTCCATTCGTTTACAAACCTATATTTAAGCAAAAAAGAAAATCTTAAAGTTCCACTAAGGCCACAAGTTACTCCTACTATTATCTTATCCATACTTGCTGGGTAGTAAAAGATTCTCCGAACAGTTTTTGCTCTGTTTCAAGAATAAACTGTGGTTGAGCTTAGGGTAACACCATCTCTTAACAACGGTCATGACACACCAAAAAGAGGCAGCTATGTTCCTTTCCACACAGGTCACAAATTAATCTGCTGATACTGCCTAACAACAGCCGGAAGGCTGAATCCCACCCACATAAGCAGACACAATTTTCTCCGATTTTAACTGAAGTTGCAAATGCCTATGCCTGTCTTTTAAACTTGGTCTCCAGTCATTCAGGTAGATCAAGTTACTCTTCCGTAGTCTCAAAAAAGAAGCCTTTAGGAACAAAAATCATGATGGTTTTCTTTCAACATTTAAGGCTTATATTTTTGAAAACAGCCACAATTAAATTTTAAAACTTATGCAATACTGTGCACATGAAACAAGATTTCCTTTCCTCTCTGTTTAAGATTCCTTTATTTGCTATGTTGGATCCCAACAGCCTCAATTTTTTCCACAGATTTAGGAATAAGGAACATTAATAGTTGCAAAAGATATAATAAACTGCTAAACTTAAAGCTTCACAAAGCGACCAGTTACAAGACAAAGCCAACTTGTATAAAAGTTTATAGCAATTGCAATTCAATTCTGAAGATGCAAGAGCTTAGTGAACCAACTGTCCTTTGAAAATGTTTTGGGGTTTGGTTTTGGGTTTTTTTGTACTAAAGGGCACAACTCCCACTGTGACCCCACTTTCCAATGGATTAGCTTTGCATTTTTATTTTTAAATAAACACTCCTTCCCTCCATGCACTACTCAAAGTCCGTGTAAGTTTATACCTTGAGGGAGATTCTCACCTCTCCCAGAAATCCTGCAATTGTTTTCTGTTTATATGGAAGGCACTACTTAAATTCTACTTTCTGTGAGTGTTCCTCTAGTCATACTAGTTTAAGTTCTGTAAGAACTGATAGATTATTAGCTACAGACTCAGAGAGTGGGTTTGGCCATGTGTACACTGACATCTGGTGGCAGCCAGGACCTTTTGGTCTGCTGGAGTCCTCCCACATCCAAGAGGGTAAATCACAAAAGGTAACACAAACTTCTAAAATAGATTTTTAAACACTATTTCTTACATGTTACTCTTTTGCTTATGCTATGCAGCATGAATAATTATTTGCTCCAATTTCTGGACATTACCCGTATTTGTGCCAATAACCAGTCTAGAACCCGAACACCAAACAGATAATTGGTTCTACCAGAAACCAAAAGTGTTTGTTTGAAACCTTTTACCAATCACCTCTCAATTCTAGCTAGTTCCTGACATCACCGTTTAAACTCTGTCACCTGTATTTGTAGGAGCAATGTAAGTCTTTTAGACTGCACAGTCAGTCCTATGCAAAAATAGCATTATCACACTTTGAAGGAATTGTATTAGTCCAAGACAGTTTGATACTAGCTATTCAACTGACCATAAGTAAAAAAAAATCAAATTTGCTTATATTTGTATATGCAGATTTGTGAATATATTCTTATCCCAGCCATAAAGCTGAAAGAGCCCAAGTTTCCTCAAACATCGAGTCCAACCAAACGTTCTGTTCAGATTTCTCTGTTGGACAGAAATTTATTCCAAGACAATGTGAAAAGCAGAATGAGGTGGTTGCTTCTGAGCATGCTCACTTACAAGCAATAACAGCTCCTATGAAAGAACTGATTTTCCACTTCATTTGTAAACAAACAAAACTGACACAATCTGCTAGATGACTTCTACCAGCTTCCCTTTCTTTAAGCATGTCTTATTTATTCCAAGCTTCGCTAGCAGATAACCAAGATCAAAACAAAGACAAAAATATCCTGAAGTATTTGGATTCAATATATGTTCTTTTTCTTAGAGGCTACACAGACACCAAGTTTCATAACGTCTTTCTGTGATAGAGCGTAAGTGACAAAATGTTGATGACTTCAGCCAGAAGCTTTAAAATAGAAATGTCTGTAAATAGATTTACAGAAACTGTTAGAAGATTAAAGCCAAGTTGCCCAAAAGCTATCTGTCCTTATTTGTGCTGTGCAGAAAATAAGCATCTTTGCTGCAGAATCCAAGACACTTGTGATATGTGTCAGAATCCAAGATAACCTTCTCCTCAGAGCATTCATGGAAGGAGGTTGTGGATTGTTTTAATCATACTTGCTGTAGGAACAGCCTGATTGGAAGTGCATTTCCAAGCTCAGACATGTGAGTGAAGACTGTACTATAAGAATTTCATTATTATGGCACTCAGGCAAAAAATCCAGAGCTTCTGTAAGACATTAAAGGTATCACAGTAAAAAAAGCCTTCAAAAGCTAGAAGACTAGCTTCCTTATCAGCACACATACTGTGCTGCAGCTTGTCCAGAACATTACAGGTTCGGACATAAGGATCCTCTGGGTTTTCTGTGTTTCTCTTCGGATGACATATTGGAGGAAACAGGTGAAGTAAGTGTTCAAAAGAGCCAAAAGCAAAATGCTGAAAGCAAAATGCTGCTGTTTTTCCTTTAATTCACTTTACCTGAACCAAAGTTCGATAACTCAAGATTCTCACTGAGGCATAATTTCAGACAAGATCGAACCCTGAATACCTATTGTCTACTCTCCATTACTTCAGATCTGCTTCACTTCCTAAGCAGCAGGTGCTTCATTTATGCTTTTATTAGATACAGCAACACCAGGAAGAGCAGAAAGCATTATGCTCAGGAAAGCAAGTGCTTCTTTGCACAATGTGGGGCCCATGGTCTTGCCTTGCCTGATGGCAATCGTCATAAGCAGGAAATGGTCCCTATTTTGTCCTTTGGTGACAGAAAAAGGCTTGCCGATCTTAAGCCTTAGATCATGCTCCTCATTATGCTCTATGTAAACAATACAGGTTCCTGTCTCTATTTTAATCTGAAAACTTGCTGACGTTCTATGCATTGCCGCCCACCCAACTCCTTAGTCTGCCTGCTTGTACACATTCTAGATCCAACACCAGTTCAACTCAAAGTTGGAGTTGGGTTGTTTTTTTTTTTTTGAGCTAAGGCAATCCAGAAAACAAAAAAATTAAGACTTCCATTTCCTTCAGTGCTGGGATACTTTGCATTTGAGAATGCAAAGTCATCAGTTTGGGGAATCCACATTTTGTGTCTACACATGTATAACCAAACTTCATTTAATGTGACTGATGTCCCCGATCATATTTTCCTGCCATCTCAAGATACTTTATTCCATGGAATGTCACATTCTAAGGGATTAAGGAGGCTGCTTTTGGTTACATTTTTAACATGCATGAGACCTAAGCAATTTAATTACCTTCATTCAGTTAACGTGGTCCCGCAATGTATCTTTAGCGGAATTATAAGATGTACCCATCCATCTCTGATAAGCAGGTCAAGTCAGTTCTCATAGAGAATAAAAAAATTACTGTTTGCACAATAAAGATCTTGGAGCATGAATATATAAGCATTTCCTAAGGCTACTTGTAGCCTTTAAAAATCTGGAAGTGCTGACATTTCATTATAAAGTTATGCCTAGGCATTGTTAATTTTACTGGCTACCTTCTGTCAACAGCATCTGGGAGTTGGGTAAAACGTGCAGTCACTTCCTCTCAGTGAACTGCCAGAAGAACACCTTTAGTTCTGAACAGCCATCTGAAAGACCTGGCTGATCAACCTTATCTGGCTACAAGCTACACATTTGACTAGGTCAAACCAGAAGGGCTTTGATTCTTTACGTTACTGCTGGATAACAAAACCAAGCGTACTTTCTTCTCAGAAGAATGCTCATTATGTCTTCTCATGTGCTTAAGAGAACAGTAAGGAATTCGATGGAGATTAAGTTTCTTGGCTGTCAGTGACGCAAAAAATCAAAAATAAGGAAAGACCATTTTACTTCTAGAATTGTTCCACATGTGTGTCAAAGTTGGTATTTATCCAGTCTGGTTTTGCATATTTCTGAAACGGGCAGTCTTCAGGGGAAAATAATATCACTTTCAATAACTTGAAAGCGTTAACTAAAGAAGTAAAATCTCTTATGCTCTTTTAAGTAGCACTGAGTTAAAAAGCTAGTTTAGTCTTTATTCCACCATCTTTCCTATTCTCAGCTTCACTGCTGACAAAACATTGCTTATAAACACTACCTTAGCCCTACAGAGTGAGAAAAAAGCCTTCTATTGAACAGCTCCGTGGTACTACCATTTATCAAATGCAACAGGAAAGCTGCAGGGAAGGGTTGTGTCTAGCAGTGCAACACAGACCATGCCATGCTAAGCGTACCCAAACAGCATGCATACTTACTTCTCGTCGTTCTAACTCAGCGTACTCAAACGCAGAGGCTGCAACCCCCAAAAAAGGCAGTACTACATCTTTCTCACAGATCCACTGCCTACTCTCACAGAAGCAGCAACTGTCTTTAGTGCACTGACAGCACACTAGAAATTTTTAGGTACTGGTGTACTTGGTGCAGTATGAATAAGAACAGATTTCCTGCTTGAGGAGGTTTCAGTTTAAAGTTACAGTCAGGATGCAACGCTTCGGGTTGCTGATCCAGAACAAGCGCAGTCTTGATTTTCTGCAGAAATATGCTTGTAATATTATATGGTTTAGGCTAATACAGTTCTTAAACTAGAAACAGTACAGTAAATGCAAGTTTACTGAGGGTTACATAAGCTGTGCATGAACTCCCTCATTTTTATTCCATTTATGACCTCATAAGAAACCCAGTAGGATAGCAACAGAATCATAGAATCATTGTGGTTGGAAAAGACCTTTAAGATCATCAAGTCCAACTGTTAACTCTGCACTGCCAGGACACCACTAAATCATGTCCCTCAGCTCCTCATCTATATGTCCTAAATACCTCCCTGACAGCCTGTTCCAGTGCTCGTCAACCCTTTCTGTAAAGAAATGTTTCCTAATACCCAGCCTAAATCTCCCCTGGCACAACTCGAGGCCATTTTCCCTCATCCCCACCTTGCTACAACCTTCTTTCAGGTAGTTGTTGTAGGGAGTGATAAGGTCTGTCCTCAGCCTCCTTTTCTCCAGACTAAACAACCCCAGGTCCCTCAGCCACTCCTTGTAGGATTTGCTCTCTAGACACTTCACCAGCTTCACTGCCCTTCTCTGGACACTCTCCAGCACCTCAATGTCCTTCTTGAAGTGAGGGGCCCAAAAGCAGACACAGCATTTTCACACAAGCGAAACAACCCCAGTGCCATGAGCCGCTCCCCATGAGGCCTGTGCTCTAGCCCCTTCACCAGCTTCACTGCCCTTCTCTGGACACTCTCCAGCACCTCAATGTCCTTCTTGAAGTGAGGGGCCCAAAAGCAGACACAGCATTCAAGGTTGGCCTCACCAGTGCTGAGGGTGAGCTTTTTTGACCCACATTTATTTCTATATAGGGTAGAGGCCTTGGAGCAGCAGGCTTATCATCTCCTACACTTGCAGGCTTAAGCTCTATAAGCAAAAATAAATACACACATGAGACACAGTATTGTAGTCCCCCAAGAAAAGCAGTCACTAGGAGAAATAAGCCTTCAACAGCCCGGTAATTTCTCACAGGACGAACAGAATGAAAGAAGAGCTGGGAAAAGCCCTTTAGGAATGTGTGTATGGAAGCACCCACTTACACGCCCATACCCGAGGCTCGGGGCCAGCCGGGGAGAAGGGAGAACGCTCCATCCCACCCTTTCCCCGGCGAGGGCAGCAGCCCGGCGGGGGGCAGCCGGGACCGC
>NW_010410029.1:179922-187471 GCF_000710305.1 Buceros rhinoceros silvestris | reverse complement strand
TTTTTTTTTTTTATATAGTAGTGAAGCACAGAAACAGTAACAAGCAACAAGTGCAGACAAGTTAAGTGTATTCTTTGCTATTTTCCCATGAAAACGTGTATCAACCACTTCAGGGTAAAATACCACATAGATAATAACTTCATATTCTGTTTGGCAATAAATTAATTATTTTATATAGACTGAAGCGTTTGTACAAGATCAAGTTGAAGCTGATATAACTGCATTGAATTGCATGTATCCAGCAGTTTTTTTCTTGAGGCTTCCAACAAATATATACGCATCCGCGCCCTACAGTATGCACACACACATGACTGTATTGGATGGACTATACATGGACAACCATTTAAGGTCTGTAATATGCACGTTCCACAAGAATATTTCAAATGTGACTTCCCTTTTGGGAGCTGTAAGCTTTGCATACCACACACCAATTTATGAATTTAAACACAGATAGTATTTTCCCATTAGTTCAGACATTAACTGGTTTGTAGCACAGGGTTAACTTTAAATTAGTTCCTTTTATACGAGCATCTATGTGATAGACTACAAAAAGTCCTTTTGGAAGTAGGAATGCATGCGTATCTTCCATGCAATATTTAATTCCTCTGTATTATACTCCATACACTCTCTTAAAAATGTAATCTCTTCAGAGATTTATCTTGCTAGATAAGTCATCTTCCTTTTTTCTGATACATAATTCTGCTTTCAGAGGTTGTGGCAAATAAATTCATTCACCCATCAGTTTCCCCCACTAAATGTATGTAAAATACGTCAAATGACAGGTAGCTTTTCATAAACTGTATGTCACTTATCGCATTCAAAGCACAGAATTTTTTCTCAATAGTTTTACAAATTTGATGTAAAGAAGTTAAAAATAAGGACTTACATTCCCCTAAATATATTTATTAACATTATTAAATCGCATCCAATATTGTACGTTTTTGTGATACTGTGCTATTGCCATGATCTGTAAATAAGCAGATCAGACTTATACCTAGAAATAGTATCTTTAATTAGACCAACAGTTATACACAGAAAATTACGGAATCATTAGGGAAACTACGCTTCTGAGGTGTTTAAAATAAAAGTCTATCTAGCATGTTACAGCATTTCCTCTGAAGATCTTAAAAATTCCACAGAAAGGTAACAAAACTAAGGGGAGGGAGCTACAAGCAACAAGAGTATAACCACAAGTACTCCTAGCCATGAATTCAGCAATGTTTCCTTCTGACTAGGGACTGAACTGGAGTCAGGCTCATCCCCACACTGAAAGGTCGAAGTCAATATAGATAAGTACAACAGAGAAAAAACAGTTCTGACAAACTAAGCTTCATTTGCGAGCAAGCTAAACTGGAAGTAACTGGAGATCAAACAGTACACAAAAATAACAGCAAACCTGGATGCAATGTGTTAAGCAGGTTACAAAAAAAACCCCAGGTAAAACCTAACACTGGCAAATATAAAGTATTGGACATGAAGGACAGGAGATTTCATGGAAGTATACAAAATCACAAATAGAGTGTTAACCTGTGACACACAACACGGACAATTGGGTAAAGTAAGAAAAAGGAATTAAAGCAGAAAAAAAATTAGAAACTAGAGCAGGAAAGAGAGCTGAAGTGCTTGCCTGCCCTGCAGACTGCATGTGTGTGCTATGGCCTCGCAGGGATGACGCTGCAGAACGGAATGCTGAAGCCATTACAGCGAGCCCACTATTATCTCACAAGAAGGAGAACCTACAGAGGATTAAAGTAAGTATGATGGTCTTAAAACATTTGGAAGACAAGTCACACGATACTAAACAACTACATGAATATATATATAGAAAAGGTTCTGTCAAATTAAAAGCTGAACAGCCACAAAGATTATATACTCCTGCTCCGCCCAGAAGACCTTGAGTCAGTCTTACCTGTATAGTATACCAGAAGTAGAGATTTAGCCATCTGACACAGCTGGGAAAACTACCAATCCTGCTGATAACTAACAGGTCAAATTACATTTCAGTTACAGTTCTATAAAAGAAAACATAAAAGAGAACACAGGCTTGCTCAAAGCACCCTGTTCAGGCCAGCTACATCAGGTTGTGAGCTCTAATTTGCCAGCTCCATGATCTTTCTGTAAAGACAAGCTAAAGAGGAAAATTGTCATCATCACACTAACTCAGTAAGGGCTGCTCTTGTTGGAAAGAGGGTTAGCACAAACACACCTGAGGGCAGAATGCTTGGCCATAGTACAGGGGAGGAAAAGAACAGAGCTACATTCACTTTGTTAAGGACTCACAAATCAGAAAAAACATGAAACTGAATAGGTAAACCACAAAATAACATATTCTACCCTCTCATCTGATTTATAGGTGGGGAATGAGGAACACGGCTGTGACATGTTGCTTGCTGTGTTCCTGATGAAACATATTTGCCTTGAAGAAACACATCATAGAAGGAGTAAGGCTGATCTGGTACAGAAAGGTCATTTTGTGCCTTACACAAGAGAGGTATTTGCTCATTGTTCATCTGTCTGATCCTATAAAGTCAGGTACTGCTGCTAACTAAGGTCCCTGTGGCTTGGATCAAGTATGTATAGGTAAATGTAAGTAACAGTATTTTATCTAAGCAGTTAAACAATCCAAAAGGTTATTCCCATTAGATTTTGAGGTAGGAAGTATTAGTTCTATAGCAAGAAAAGTGTTTTTCTGTCTGTCCTTGTTAGATAATATGTTCAGTGAAAGTATATAATCTCACAGACTCATCCCACAGTTAGGACATTTGTAGGTTCTGCATATGCAGCCCACGTACCAGCAAAGTCCTTCACCTCTAGGCAGCTAAAGCTAAGTTCCAAAATTCCCAGATGCTTCCTATCTTAATACTCCTATGCTAAGTTTGTTTGAAATCAAGTCACGTGTTGATAAGCTGCTGAAAAAGGATGGAGGAACCATAAGGCTTTCAGAAACACTGTTCTCTCCCAGCCCTTGTTTCCTTAAGAAAAAGGTTCCTTAAAGTCATCAGCTATAGTGTTCACCACTTAACACACAGTCCTGACCTAAGCCAGGAGACCTAGGTCTCTAACACCACCTCACCTTCAAAAACCTAAACCAACTAAAACAAAGTCAAAACAACCCGAAGCTTTAAGAGACTGCAGTGAACTATTGATGCCAGTGAGTGCTTACTCATCTTTGAGCAGTAAAATGGCCCTCAATTCTAATTCAAGGAGCCACTCCCCTCAACATCTGATTTCCACAAGTTTGCAGTAAGCTCAGAGTCCACTAAAAATACACACTCCCCATATGGCATCTCTCCATGAGGCTTCCTGTCTAGGGAAGAGTAAAACTTTGTTTGCTGCTGCAGCAAATGCAGTCCTCCATTGAAGGAGAAGACCTTGCATTAAATCTTGTGAAAGCAAAAGTACAGCATGACAGAAGAAATAGTACAGCTACATAATCATCCTTATTCCCTTCCCGTAACTTCAGTGGCTATATAATGTAAAGAGTATAGCCCTCAAAAACAGTCTCCAAGGTTAATTGGAAACTGAATGGAGTACAATACAGAGCACCGTGTCCTTTTGTAGTTTAATTTTTCCCCTATGACAATAGAAATGACATTTTTAGCTTCTCTTTGCATTTAATGAATAACCAGGACGTTCCAAGAACAAAACAGACGACTCCTTTTCATAGCCTTATTTACTCAACTTCTGTTTATTCAGTGGAATATAGCTGGGGAGTTTGCATTCAGTGACTTATTTACTGACGTTGGTACACAGGATACTTTAAAAGATATTAAGAGTTGAGATTAAGTTAATGCTTTCACTGCTTAAGCATCCCTGCCTCACTCAGCACATACAACACATTTCTGAGACGCACACAGTGCATAAGAAACTTACAGATTAAAATCTTCAAGTGAGTATTTTCACATATATTGAACAAATTGATTTTATTATCTGTTAAAGTAAATATTTATATCACCTAAGAAATCTGACTAATACCAGCATTTACTGAATAGACAACTGAATTTTAGATACCAATTTAATAAGAGTAACACAAGACAGGCAATAAACACAGGGTAAACAAAAGCTACTTCTATTTCCTTCAGGCTTCTCCAACCAAGAGATAGATTTCCAAGTGGTTGTAGATGTTCTGTGTTCTCTGGGATGTTACTTTTCAAAACATAATTACAATTTATTAGTTTTCCCTTCAGAACACTAACAAGCATAAGGCAAAAAACATGCAGAAACAACTAGCTAGAAGACGACTTACATAAAAAAGAAGCAGCTGGTAAACAAAGACATGCAGGGTTTAGAGATCTGGAATCACTATTTTAATGAAAGGGTGCGAACATACTGAAGTTTTAATCATTCACATTATTGAAGTCCATCGTATTTATAGTGCCACAGTATGTATGGGGGAGTCAGCCTCAAAGGAGGTACAGACAGACAATCACGTCTGCAGACAGTGAACAGTTTTGGACGCTATCACATTACCACTTAAGAAATTTTACAAAATGCTGCTACTGAACATGAGTCTGGTTATTAGTCTGGTCCCATGGGACTGGAGAGAGAAAATAAAAAAGTTCTAGAAACACCTGGTGGCACATAAAAGTGGAAAGCTTGGTGCAAATGCTCATTTAGAACATTTCAATCTGTGCAGTTTTCAAGAGAAATGTCAAATCGGACAAATGCTTCACCTCCTTTCATGGTTGCCACTGTTTCATACTCTATTTGATGAATAAAATGAAACACATATTGATAAGTGTCCTACATCACTGTAAAGACAGGTCAGTGTGTAGATGCCAAAATACTAAGGGTCCAAGAGAAACTGAAATGATTGAGAACACTACAATGAGAACTCAGAGTCCAGTATCCAAACAGAGGATGAACAACATTTCACCTAAAATAAACAAAAGCAAAACAAGAAATTTAATGTCTAACACTCTAAGGGGGGACTCCTTTACAGGCAGGACCGTAATTACTTGCAGCACCTGAAACAGGTGAGATAATGATCACTAAAAACGTCACTAGAAGTGGAAAATATGTTTTTAAAATATTTTATAATTAAATTAAAACAGAGCCAGATGAAAAAGTACATCTCACTAGTACATTTCAGATAGGTTCCTCAAATAGCATTTACTTCCAGCATCTGCTTCAACTGAGCACAAGGCTAGAGGCAAAACTTCATACTTCTTCCCTCAAATTTTTGAAAAATGTCGAGCATTGATTAGCCTGCTCCAATGCCTCCTTATTTTCCAAAGACACAATGGTATTGATTTTTAGTTTGGTGCTTCCTCTGAAAGTACCAGGTAGATTCTACCTCATTTTCTGTCACTCTTCACTCCACACGTACATCTTTTGACGACTCACTTCCAAGCCGTCTCTCTTACATAGCATACATTGCTAGGCAGACAATGCACTGACAGAATTTTTTAATGGGTGTCTCAGTACACCCTGCACATTCTTCTACTATGTTCTTATTCCTTATATACATAAACAAACCTTTAGACTTTTTATGTAGCAGAACTAATAGTACCATCTTTCTTTAATTTTCACTTGCCTTTCCTTAAAAGCTGATTGATATATACACCTTCTTGATCACCTCTACTGCTCTTTTACAACTTACCAAGAAGCACATACGTAGTCTAATCAGACTTGATGACTCTCTGAATCAGACATTGCATAGCTTGTTTATGATCAATTTTTCTGGTGGTTATTTCCTCATGCATTGCCATGCCCTACTTTATCATTTGAAGCCCTTTTCACCTAACTCCCATCTACAGCTACAGTTCTCAGTAGAAATTTCCACACCTCCTGCTGTGTTGGATGTCATTTCTTCAAATTCTGTAGCTTTGGTAATAAACCTTCACCACAGTTTATTCAGACTGCCATTCTATGCTATCATGGACCAGCACAATGCTGAGACAGAGGTTCAATAAATGATACAGCTGTGGGATTCATTACAAAGTCAGATAAGCTCTTTGTCAGTTAAGTAGACAGGAGAGACTGACATTAAAATACGGTTCATTAGAAGTGAATTTGAGCCTCAGCATTCACTGTACCAAAACATCTGGAGATAGTGTAATTTATACTGGAACACCTTAGAAAACATTTGAGCTTCTAACTAAGCACAGGGAATTTGGCAAGCAAAAGGCTGTGGCTTTTGTATCAATGTAAGTCTATATGAATTTATTTTTATGAATGACATAGTACCTGCCATCACTGAGAAACCACGAACCAAGTACCATGGACCATTCATATTAAGAGCTATTATTTCAAAAAATATTGCAAACTGTTAGCTTTGGCAAATTGTCCAGGAAAATATGCAGCTAACTAGTTAAGTTTCTGTGTATTCTTTTATTTATTTTACACATTCATCACTTCTGTCTAGATATGAAAGTAAAAAGGCCAAGTCAAGGGAATAAGAGAAGCAGAAGACATGCAGAAGAATCCAGATGAAAGCTAGATTGTGGAAGTTCCTTAGCCTGCAGTGCAAACATAAGGAGAGATCCAACCTAAAAATAATATATCATTTATTGCTTTTGTCTGTTCTGAAAGGACAATGTTATTTATGTAATGTTCTTAATACTTGACCTTTACATTTCATTATTACATGGTACCTTCTTGGATCATTAGGACTATAGACAGGTCAGATAAAGGAAAAACTTTCAAACGCTTCATTAAACAAATCATAATCTAGCACACGAACCCTTATAGATTGACAACCAAGTTTTCAGAGTGCCTTGGAAACAGCTAACATCTGTTTTCTTAATGCTTTCCCCTTTTCAGAGAAAACTTGTTAATAAGTTTCAAATAATGAAAAAAAAATTGGTATCCATGCTAAAGACATGACAATGAACATCAGTACATCAAGGCAGGTGGAAATACCAGAGAAATTTGAATCTTCTCTTAGGATGCACATTTGTTACTACATCAGAACCTTTTACTCAAGTTGAGCACATGTAGCTTCACACTCTTTTCTTTTGATCAGGAAAAACGCCATGAGAGAGGCAGGAAGAGTCATGTAGAATCATTAGGACAATATG
This sequence comes from Buceros rhinoceros silvestris, assembly GCF_000710305.1. Taxonomy (NCBI): domain Eukaryota; kingdom Metazoa; phylum Chordata; class Aves; order Bucerotiformes; family Bucerotidae; genus Buceros; species Buceros rhinoceros. The sequence goes on along the minus strand of NW_010410029.1, from coordinate 180,449 downwards.
CGCTGTCAAGTGATTCCAGAAGCCAAAGGAAAGCACTCCAAAACCATAACAAAACAAACAATAATATGTAGCTACACACTGGAAACACCAAAATCTTTCACTTCAACCTTGATTTGTACTTATCTATTTATGCTTAAGTCATGAGATCTTTCCTTGAAAAATTCTATTTTAAAATACTTTCACGCTCAATTATCTATTTTAAAATATATCCTTATTTACATGACCTTGTAACAATGAAAAAATGTAATCTTAGGTAACTTGATGATTAAGAATGGGATGTTTTGGGGCACTTATTTATTTTTAAGGGTATCAACCCCATTATCTTTCATAACTCACCATCTCATAGCTATTTATCTGAAGAGTTATTTCCCAACATGCTAGCTATTAAAAGTATAGTTCAAATGCTTGGATAATAATAATTTAAAATTACAAAAATCAGCATATTACCTTTATAGGCAGCACCACATTAGCAACATCCTAGGATCCTAAACTAGGAATTCCGCCTGTGCTATTTCAAGTAATTATTT
>NW_010410029.1:162406-179855 GCF_000710305.1 Buceros rhinoceros silvestris | reverse complement strand
CATCCTAGGATCCTAAACTAGTAAATCCTGCTGTGATATTTCAAGTAATTATTTAGGAAGGGGAGGAAAAAGATCATAATAAAAATAGCTTTACAACAGCTGTTTACATCTTTAAATTAAACTAACAGTGTAGTGACAAGCGTCTGCCATTGTCATCAGTTCTATTTTCGTTTCATAGTCAAGAGTGGGAATCAGAATGAGCCTCAGCTCACGCAGAGACACTGCTCAAGCAGAACTTCTAAAAATTCAACTCAAAGAAGCTGCACTTGGTTTGAGAGTAGAGGAATAAGACCCTAAGGAAATAAAGCGTGCTATTAAACTACATGTTTATTAAGTTATTTTAACCCAACAATTTTAATGGTGATGATGGAGCACAAAACACACAAATTCACCGTGCTGTTTACGTCACAGTTCAAAGGCAAAGCTCACACCTTTTACAGCAGTATCAGCTGTTGTCAAGATGCAAAACGTCTGCGAAAGCAAACTATATAATGCAATTAGTTAATTTTGGTAGATTTACACAAGTGTTACAAAAGCAGAACTTGTTCCAAGTACATCACAGAATTATAATGAAAAAATTTTCAGCAAATTCCTGAATGTACAATTACATTACCCTTTATTTTTGATACATTCATTTCTATATGACTGAACAAGGGAAGAAGATAAATTGTTCAATATTGCTTCTTGAAGTGTAGGACAGAATGACTCCCTATTGATTTTCCTGCTGTTGTTCTGCTGAGGGTACAATTGAAAGACATGCAAGTACTTCACACTTTTCTAAGGTAAGTAAACATTCAGACACTGAAACACAGAACAAGGCCTTAGAGGTAAAGTAGCTGAAAAAACCAGAACAAATTAAATCAGTAGCCTTAACACCATCTACCTGACAATGAAGTAATTAATTGAAACGTGAACAACCGTATGTGCACCAAGTACAGACGTGATCCATTATCAGTACTGGTAGGGATTTTGCACTATTGAAGTGGATTCCCTACTGTTTGAAAAATGACCAAGCACCATTTCAGACGCATAGATGTTAACTTCTATACTGAAGTTCTGTCAAGATACCCTGGGACAGGAAAAGGATCCCAGAAAGTGTAAGAGAGCTTATAAGCTACCTAATTCCGATTTTATACAAAGAGAACTAAGGAACACAGAAAAAATTATTACTGATTTAGCCCAAAGTAGCAAAATGCTGCTCAGCTAGTTCTTGCCTAACTTCAGTTTTGGCAGCAGTGTAATCACAGCAGTACAACTCGCAGTTCAGGTAAGCCACTCCAGTGTAGACTCAATGTACTGGGCAGTTTCATAGCCAGCCCTAACTTCATTGTAATTAACAGCAGAAATAGAAATGAACTTCTAACTGACAATCTTCCTCTCCCATGCCTTGATCCTTTCCAAAAGTACTGCTGTAAGCACTATTTCTTCTAAACATCAATGAGACTGATAAAACATATACCAAGTTGTTTAAATATCAAAGGCATCAAAAATGTATTTTGGTTAAAATGCCTTTTCAATGATACTTATTGAGTAAGCCTTAGAGCACAAATTTACTTTTTTTGAATTTACAAGCGTGACTTCACAGCTGTTGCTCTCAAACATAGTCAATATTTGTATATTACTTTAATGAGTTGCTGGTAACCCAGACTCCTAAAGCACAGCTGTGCTTTTGGAATCAAACATGCAATTCCCATAGATTTCAGTCACCAGAACCACATTGCTGCTTCTCCACCTCTTTTGTTTTACATTTCTGGCACGTCAAGTTAGGACTTATGGGTTTTTTCCTTCACTTCCCTCCACGCTTTTCAAAAGAGTCCTGTATGAAGAGATGGAGTTTGGTGGCTTTACTGAGCAGCTGGGATACTTAGATATCAGAGTCCAGCTGTGAATTTGGATTGAAAGGATAAGTCAAAGCCCAGCAAACTGTAATTTTTAAGATTTATGTTTGGTTTTTAGGTTTTTTTGGTTTTTTTACCCAGACCTCTTGGAAAAATCTGAGGCAACCCTGTATATCAATGCAGAGCTTCAGAGAAACAAGCCTTAGTAACACATGTTAGCGAGTCTTGATCGCTACCTAATTTTCACAAGTTTGGGGACCACTTTACACCCATTCTCCTTAATTTCCATTTGGCTGTGTGAGGAAAGGTTTCTATTTAAGCACTGAAAACTAGTTACATATTGTATAGCCATTTTAAAATAGTTTTTATGTTTACAAGAAGTTCTGATTTTTCGTGCTATAAGAAAAATATTTGCCCTTCCTTGTTATACTGAGAGGCCACTCATGAACTGAATTGCTTACAAAGCTCAGTAGTACCCAGCACAAAGCTCAAAGAGTATCACTTTCAGGCATACACAGCAGGAGCAAATGGTTAATTTTGAAAAATAATTAAAGCTGTTTAGAAAATAGGATGAAGAAATTCTCTCACAGCCTTTCCCAAGTACTACTACTTAATTTTTAGTAGAAATTGTCCAGGCACTTCTAAAAGAAAAAATTTCTATTTTCGCCAACCGATCAAATATTTAATGCCTCATAGTGCAGAGTTACAGGCATCAATACTTGTCCCAGGATAGAGGATACAAATTCACAGATATTCCTCAGGTCTTTCCTTGCTCTCCCCACCACCACAGCAAAACCACAAACCCCCAAAAGGACAATTACATTTGTCTGTCTCCAGCTATACTTTTGCTCAGCCAAATCCTTCAAAGTAGCCAGAGCTGTACAAGAAGGAGCACAACGTTAAGCAAGTAAAAGAATTGAGGGCAAGAAAGCACAATTTCTCAAAAACTGAAAACTTAGTCATGCTCAAAAAAGAAAGATTTTCCGTAAAATTTCTCTTTTGAGTATATGTACCCACTTCCAACTTGCCTATATTTTCTGCAGGCTTAAGATGTAACATTTATTTAGCTCAGGGTTTGTTTTGTTATTTTTTTTTTAAATTAAGTTCTAATTCTTAATTCCCACTTATGTTTCCGTCAAATGTAGATTTCAATGTCCTGTCTTTCACTAACACTGTTCTGTCAAGTATTTCAGTGGCTAGATACACATAAAAGCAATTACAACAAAACTATCAGTGACCTGTAAAACAAATCCTAGATTATTCTAGGCATATTAGAGAGTTGAAAGAGTTCTCTGGGATAACCAACAACTGCTTACACAAGGAATATTGCCTCTTCATCTACACTGGTTTCATATAGAAAAGGTGGGGAGAAGAGAAGGGACAAGATGATCTTTCAAAGGAATAAATAAAAGCCCATACAGAAAGCTGGCTCCATCATTTAAAATAAACTGTTTCCCTGGCTAAGTCAAGGGAAAACTCTGGAACGTGTGGCACTTTCCCGAGTGTTTGTTCTTGATCAGATTTCTACCAGGCAGAACTCAAGCTAAGTGAACTGGAAATCATCCTGATTGCCAAAACCTTATCCTCACATACAGCTTAGTTTATTTTTCCTAAAAAAAACCCCAATCTATCATAGTCATGACTTCTGGCCTTTAGCTGGCTGGGACTAGACTACTGCATTCAGCTTATCCCTACATAAATACCTTTTTTTTTTAAGCAATGCATTGAAAAAACCCAACAACAACAACAAAAAAACCCAACAAAACAATCAAGCTTGAATGTGGCATCCTAGATTTTTGATGACTGTGAGGAGGGAAAAGGAGAGTAATCCATTTTTTGGTACAATTCCATTTAATTCTATTTGCCAGTATGAGAGGTACTTACACATACTCTTCTAACCCTGTTAGTCTTTAAAAAACAGCAAGTCTTTTACCTTGAAAAAAAAGGCAGTATTACTACTGCCTTATATTTCATGGAGTGGGGAAAAAAAGAAAAAGATGAGAAAGATTATTGGTAAAAATCTGTGCACGATTTCTATGTAACATGCATTACACAAACGTTCTTTTAAAAATTACTTTCAAGACATCTGCTGTAAATGAATGCATAGACCGAAGGTCGGTACTATCTCCTATTATCAGAGAGTTATTTTATTAATTTTCATACAATATTTTATTCTTAACATGTTTTAGCATGTTTGTACTGGGCTCTTCCCAGGCAGCAGAACCTACACCACTAGATGTCACTACAAACAGAACATTGTGGATTGCACTTTCCTGGTACTGAATTTACAGAGCAACCTGCTTTATTACTATATTTTTTAAAAATAAAAAATAAAGAAAAGTTATTGTCAAATCATACTGAGTGGATTGCTTAGTCAAAGGTGAGTAATTGTCAAACTTCATATACATACTGATCACCAGTACTTGGATCTAAAAGTATAATAGGTAAAAACAGTGCTGATGCAAGAGTTGAAGGATGGGGACAATTACAAAAGCCACCACTACCTTATTTATTAGCGGATAACATCATCCGTAGCCAGTCAGTTTATGATTACTTATTAAGAAAGCATTGTAAGTATGTCTCGTTAGAGAGCAGGAGTAGCAGACAGATTAATGCACATGTGCTACAACATTAATTAGAGAATCAGATTTTGCTGAAGATTGATATTTTGATAGTGACAACTGTAGCTGCAATTAACGGAGTCTTTTCTGGAAATCTTCTGATGTTACAAAATGAGGAGAAACCACAAGAATGCCAAGAAGTGGAAAGAAGGCAGAAAATTCCTCTCAACAAAGCAGAATATTTACTATGATTTTGCAATTATATTCCATTGTTTGCATTGGCTTCTAATGGAGAAAAAGAAAAATCAGGCCACATTAAAAAAAAAAAAAAAGCTTGTTTTTAACATAGACAAACAAAGGTTCCAATCAGTAATGTAAGCAATCAACAGTTAAAATGTCCTTAATAATAGGATAGTGGCAACAGAATAATGGTAGGGGAAAATAACTATTCAAATTATCCTGCTCAACTGACATTTAATAAATTCATATTTAAAAAATGACATTTAGAGAACTAGATGATAATGCAAATGAGGGCTATATTTATGAAGGGGTGAAAAAAACAGCTTCTAATCTCAAGAATAAGAGTATTTTAGGTTTTGGTACCTGGCAAAAAATATTGAAACTTGCTCATGGATAGTGATCTGGTACAGTACAGCAATTACATACTATTCTGAGCTCACTGCCATGGGTTCTCCATCTGCCCTTACTGCCACTGCAGAAATAACTTTTTAGCGTCGGCTCATTCTTGTTTATTCACACCAACCTCTTGACATGAGCTATAATTTTCCAAATATAAGACTGCCCAATAGACCCAAACGAGCTGCTGTAGTCTACACAGTGCAAGATTGCACTGTGCCAAACAGGAGTTTGGCTACTAACTTCCCTGCAATAAATTATGTCTTGATTCACTTATGAATGTATATTATGCATTTCTATCCTGCCTAACAGTTTCCACTATAACAATGATATCACAATTCTTTAAGAGCATTTTTATTGTCTTCTAAGATTTCCCAGAGGCTTTCTGTGCTCCCTTTTGCTCAGCCACAGAAATGTATGACGAAAGTTTTCAGCCACAAAGTAAAAGTTATTTTGGTTAGCATTCAAAATGCAGCACAATTGTGGTATTGCCCTTGTTTCACTCATGTATCTTGGAGCGAGGAATCCGAAGGAATTTTCTCAAGCCAGGTCACAGCTTTGTCTTCAATCACATCACCACAATATCTATTTTCTTAATGAAACAAGTTTGATGTTCACCTGTGGGACTTGGCAGTAGAGTTGAATATTCTAAACATTACATACTTGAATCTCACATTTAGTAATACTGCCTCTCAAAACATCCATAAAGCATTTGGCCTTATAGAGGAAGCTGCCTTTGCAGATATAAACCATTATATCATTTATTTATTATATATCTTTGAAGGAGTACAAGACAGAGACATCAGTTTTCCCTTGCTCTGTAATGTAGTTAATGCCTATATAACATTAGAGAACCATGTTATACTACAGAAGGTTTAACCTCTTCTGCTGATATGACATAAAGCTTGTGAAAGAATTGAAGCCCTATTTGTGACCGTTGAAGAGAAGATGCGAAGGGTGGTGAGGAAGGAATTGGATTAGACATTTCAGAGCAGTCGTAATTCTGTTCCTTTGTTTATGTGTTTTATTATGTGTTTTTTAATTACATGATTACTTTAAATCGCCCCATAGAGCACCAGCCTTACTCAGTGATGAGATCAGAGGATGCAATTATAGGGGTAGAGTGATGGGCAAGAAAGTTTTGGGAAGGGTACTATGTTTCTACAAGATGTGTCAGGAAGAGATTTTGGAGGATGTGTTAGGAGGGTATACAAAGAGAAAGTTCTCATTCTTAAACTATATCAAATATTTAATTAACCACCCTATTTGTTTCAGACACAGCTAAATGACCAGTGACTTTGCTTTTAAACAGTCCATTTTGATTCTAACATTTATGCAGGGCTGGAATGAAGATTCTTAGCAGGTCCAGAACACTCATGCTACACAACAGCTTCTTCATGCAGCTATAGTATCTCTCACTAGCTGTAATACCAGTAGATTTGGGTTGTTGTCTTTCAATTCATCCTTCATAGAAATTCCTCTAAACATACAGCTTCACAAGTACATAGCTGACATACAGAAACTATTGCCTACAACAAAGGTGATACAGTTTATATATAGTTGAAACCTCTCCCTCACTTTCAACATAGGTTGAAGGCTTATATGCAACTGTTCTGTTTGCCGTGTACATAGATCTACCACAAGCCTGAGTGACTTAAAAGGAGGCACAAAACATACCCTGTTTGCTTCGCATCACAGTGTATTACAAGACTGGTATTTCATTTTGTGCTGTATAATTTTTGCTTTGCTCGTGTGGAACAGTTGAATAGAAGTAGTAAAATAATGATAATGGTGTCCATTCTGGAAGTATTTGAAGGAGTAAGATGATGCGCATCCAGTTTGCAAGTAGTATCTATGCGAAGAGTCAAAACGGGCCAGCACCCTTTTCAACAAGCCAGAACAGACTGATTCAGATATGCAGAAACTGAAGTCTCCTAAAGGAGACCGGACCTGATTCATGGAAAAAAAAATGATTATGAAAACAAATGATGCACAGAAAAAGAGACATCCCAGCTCCATCATGCTGGCTCTCAGAGAAAAGGAGCCACTGAAGACAGCTGCCACCTGTCTGCCACAAAAGCCACTGTCTGTATCCAGGCATGCCGTAGCTCTGACACAGAGTGCACAGCTTGCCACAGGTGCGCAGAGCGCAACAGAGGTAAAGCTGAAAAAAAACTCACAAACCAAAAAAAACCCCCAAAACTCCACAAACCACTTGCCCCAAAACAGCTAGTGCACCTGAAACATTGGCAAAACTTTGTTATATCAAGTCCTCCTGCAAAGTTCAAAAGGGTTCTCTTACTACTCCATGCACTAGCAATCTGAAATCAATTTCTCTCCTTCCTAATCACGGATGCTCCTCAAAACACTGTAGGAATGGCCATCACTTACTAGTCTCCAAATACAGGTGCTTCCTTACTAATAAACTCTGACAGGAAACTGCTAGAACTGTATCTACGCAAATTAACAGATGCATATGGACTACTGAATTCAGGGGGTTATGATTATTAAGAGTTCATATAGTTAGTGTCACTCTGAAAAGTACAGAAAAAAGGACTGAATTGTAGTGGAATAGTCAAATACATAATTGACTTCACTTATATTTTAAAATCAGTTGTCTTAAACAAAATGAAAAGACCTCAAAAAGACAAAAAAAAAAAGCCCCCCAAAAAACAAACCAACCCAACAAAAAAAACCCAAACCCCATACTTTAATCTTAGCCAAAATTCCACAAGATGCCTGCTAAGGGATTACCCTGTCTCAGACTATGATATAGATGCTATTATGTATTCCCCTGACTCTCCCTTGAAAGGACAGTCTTTTGTTCTTGGGGATTTTGTTAGCTTTTTTTAGCAGCAGTCAGTGCTGGGTAAGAAATGTTGGGTGAAAGACACATAGTTCATTTTTAATCCCATATTTTTAATATAGTCTCCCAATTTATCTATTTGAAACCAAGGATTTATACTTTGGCTATACCCTTGAAGTATATTAAAAACAGATATGTTGTATATGGAGTCAATACATTAATCACAGGTTATCCCAGAAAATATTTATTGCAATTAAATCTTAAAACAATTTTTTTAAGCCTAAGCCTTGCATCATACTCAGCTTGCAAGTCTTCCCCACTGAACACTTGAAATTACATCCCCGAATAGAAAAGCCACTTCCAGTTTGTCAGATCACAAATGTTAATTAGAGCTTCAAAATGTTCAGATAAAAAAACACTGATACATAAATCAAACCGAAATAATCAATACATCTGCTGCAGTATTTGTGAACATTGATTTCAATACCTACATAAAAATCCTAGATAAAAAATCTCCAAATGAAACAATCAACATCAATCATTTAAATCTAACTGAGAAGCTTTCAGACTGTGTACAACTCAAGACTACAATTGATTACTGAGAACTTCAGGCATACCATTTAATTGCACAAATGAACCACAACCTGTTCGTTAAACTTAGTAATTTGTTATTTCAACATATTAATAAAGCAGTATTCAACGGACTTAAAAATCTTGAAATACAATCTGTGAAAGTCTCAAAATCACTTTAAAACCTAGCACTTCAGAGGAAAGACAGGAAGAATTCAATCTCTGCACAAAGAATCAATGTTACAGCACATTTACTAGTTAAATAATCTTTCTTAATTTCCTAACTGTCCTCTGGCTCTGCTCACCATTTCTTTTGGACACTTTGCAGGATCAAAATACGCAGGAAAAAACATAAACTAAGAATGGTCCTATCACTCAAGTCTTCTGGTGGACACTGTTTCAGAAGTGGTAGTCACAGAAATGGGAACCTTATTCACAGCATTAACTTCCAATTTGTCCACCAACGCATGCCATATGTCTTCTGATATTGTTATATTCATTAAGGTATAGTTAGAATCTCTAAATTATTTTGAGCAAGGTTGAGTTCTATTTGTATACAGCATCAACTCATTCTTTTAAGTTTTGCCCACTTAAAATTTTTGTTCTTTAAACCTTATAAACTGGATACATCTACAAGTTACATGAGAAACTAAAGTGCAATAGATATACTTGTAGATGTGCATGTGATATTAAACCTCAGATCAAGGCATAACTGTAACAGAAATCTCATGTTCCCTTCTTCCCAACTAGTCTGAGATTTACACCCATAAATTTTAGTTTTGCTTACACAACTCCATGAAATACATCACACATTATTTGGAGGTGTTGTTCCAGTTTAATTAATTACTAACACTGTTACATTATTTCAGTTCTGAAACAAGAATGGTACTACAAGTTACCCACAGCTGTCAGAGGGCTCTGGCAAGTATCCCGGAGAATTAGAACAAAAATGATGCTCTGCTCATGATCTGATCAGTATTTTTTAGGAATCAACTCCTATGTTTCCATAACCAGTTTCGTCATTTCTTGTAAATTTTGCCTGATCACTTCATGTAATTCACAACCTAGTGCTTTTGTAACTATTGAGACATCATGCAAACACAGAGATATAAAGCACATATCTGCACCTTTGCTCTATGACAACTTCTAACCACCTAAAGCACCTGGGATGCAAAGGCATGCAGGCAGCAGGCTGATGTAAAGCACCGTGCATAGCTGTTGCACATTTGCCGTGAGACAAGCTCTTGCTCTGTTGAGAAGTTCATCATATATCTCAATAAACCTACGATCAACCTGGCATTAATAATTTACACTATGGAAAACAATCAGTTACAGTAAAACAAACAAATTGATCGCCGATTACGAGATCAAGCTACTTCAGCACTAAATCACCCAAGTGAACGGGTAAGAAAAGTGGAGTGCAAACAAATCCCCAAATGCACCACTGGTACTGCATCCCTGTAGCAGTGACAGACTTAAGAATAACAGGACAACCTAAATTCAAGTTAATGGCCAAGTAATGATTTAAGGCTTAACTCCATACAAATTAAACAGGCAAATGAAAAACTAAGACATTTAAGCAAGCCTATGAACTTTTAAAAGACCCTCATATACCTCGCACTAGGTCAACTCAGCTCAAATATGCCAATATAGACACTTAATCCAGTCTGCACAGCCCATGAACACAGTACAAGAAACAAAATGAACCAACACTGAAAAGAAGATTTTTTTTGTTTTTTTCCTTTCAGCATTCCTACTGGTGATGAGCTACGTATCACACATAGCTTTGGTCTTTATTAATTTAGATCAGTTAGCAATGTCACACAGACATTTTGAACCCTCAGTGGGTGTAGAGCAACCCTATTAGAACACAGAAAAAATTATTGCACCAGCCTGGCAATTTTTTTAGGGTTTAGGGTTAGGGGTTCGGGTACACTGCTGCAGTATAAGGTGAATTCACAATGGTCATGGAGGATGTAATCATTAGTATACAAAAAGGGAGTTGAAGACAAACTCTTTAGGAAGGCTCTATAAATAATTTTAAAAATATGTAAATTAATAAAAAAAAGAAAACCTATTACTTTACAAAGAAAACAACTATGAACCTCACAAAAGTCCACAAAACCATATGTAGCAAATTATCATCAACTACAAATGGCTCTTTGCCATTATTCACTTATTCCTAGAATGCAAGACAGCTTCGAGGAAAAATCATAACATATTCACCTCTTTAAAAGAGCAAGGCAACTAAGAAAGAACTCTCCAAAGAATCCAGAGTAAGTCAAATAACTTTATTTTTTCAATAAAGAGAACAAAATCAGATAGGAAATTTGCTCTAAAGGACTGAAGCTGCAATATCTTCCAAAGCTTCAATGAACATGACCACATGCATGCAGCGACGTGATTTCTGCTCAGCCTTTATCAAATCGGCTTTTAGTGAGGTTTGCCTCTGTACTACCACACATAAACTAACACGAAATGGCCAGGAGCTACGGGGACTGTCTCATCTAGGCTGCTCAGACTAGAGGGTATAACTACCTTTCTAGGAACGAATGAAGCTATTAATAACTTAAAACGGCCTTCACTAACAGTTTGATGGAGTTTCGTTGGAGTTCATCCCTTAGGTGTGGCATACATAAGTCTCTGACAATAAATATTTTGAGTAGTTGGTTTTCCGGCTCTGTTTCACTAATGGATTTTAAACTGTTCCTTTCCCCTGCCCCAGCTTGCTCTCCTCCCCACAGTGGCTTACCAAGCTTGGATAAAAACATTATACATAATTGTTAAAACTTAGATTGCAATATACTGTATAAGACTAGTCATAGATATTTATAGTCTGCACAAGCTTTATTTGCTCATCCATGACAAGCATTTAATAAAGCTAGTTCATCTGGAAAGAAGTTAAATTAAATAATCCAAAATGAATATGATGCATATTCAGAAAAATATGGTGTTCAGAACTAACAATAGTGAAATTTAGGCCTTAGAAAAAAAGAAACCCAAACAAAGTCTGTTACTTGTTTCATTCTTCCCTCCATTTATTTCTTCCTACCACCAAGGAAAAAAGTATTAAAGGCTAGCACCCTTTTTTTTTTTAAATAGATGGAAGTTTTGATAATTGTCTCTTTGATTTAAGTGCAAGCTAAGATTCCATATCTTTCTGACAGGGAAAGGGGAGCTTGATAAATGAAATAACCTTGGAATTTCAGTCAGACAAACCTAAAAGAAACAAAGATCTTTATCACTTGGGGTGAAGTGCACATATTATCTTTTTATGCAGTTATGTTTACACATTCCTCTCCAATCAGTCTCTACAACTACTGGGACACTTGTTAATGACGTGAGGATTTGATGAATGCCTAAATGTAAATGGCTGCTGAAGAGGTGGAAGACTCCAAGGGCCGCACTGAACAAAAATGACAGGCAGATACCGTTTCTGGGTTTCGTCTGAAAGAACATCTATGAAATGTCCTCACTGCCTCTACCCAGCTCTGCCTGGGAAGACCAGCCAAGCCGGAGTTGAACCCAGGCAATGTAAGTCTTACCTCTACTAGATTCCAGAATCCACGCCTCTCCTCCTTGTATCAAGAAGGACATTTCAGTCCCAGCTCTGTAACAAATGGGCAAAGACTATCAGCACAAACTTACAGGCTAAAACCTTCCAGGCTACACAGCCCTACTAGGAAATCCCTCTGTTTGCAGTCACTAATATTACCTAAGCCTAAATTGTTCCTTCCATAGCAATGGAAAAAACAATTTAGTGAATGTTGTTTGTCCTTACTTCTGTCAAAGACGATCTGATTTTTTTAACTGATGATAATGACAGTCTATAACTTCTTTAAAAAAATGTTTAACTGACAGCATTCATTGACAACCAAATATAAACAGGTCTTCCTCAACATTCCTAATTTATCCTTCAGTTACTTGGTTTTGCAACCTCGCCAGCCGCACAGGGTCTCACACAGACATTGTAGTCCTGTAGACGACCAGCTGCAATTGCTAATAACAGGCCATGAGTATCGTGCTGAATTTGAAAAGCCTCTGGATGCACCTTTCTTGATCTGCCCGGCCTATTTTTACTTCGTTTAGCTGTAACAACAATTTTTCTAATGGTAAACTGAAGTTATCTTTCTATGATACAACTTAACATTTGTACACAGATAATAGTAAAAAGTAGTTAACTTGTTAGAATGGGATATTTACAACAAGCACAGTGACACAGTGCAGAGAAATACAGAGCTGGAGCAGTAGCAGAGGCTGTGAGAAGTACAGGATATTGTGGAGTATAGGCAGAAAATAAACACAGGGCCCAGGCTTTGCCCTGGAGATCCCGAGGCTACAAATTCACCAGTGGCCAGTTAAATAAACACAAAACTGGAGCTGGACAGAAATGTTTTTATAGGTAACAAAGGCAGGCTTCATAAATATACTAAAAATACTAAAAATCACGTGTAACATGAAGTTGCAGATGAAAGAAAAGCCAGGTGTAAAAGCATAGTAATAAAAAGAAAAAAAATGGTAAGAGGGAACACATGTAAATGAAAAAGTGAGGAAGACAAAAGCATTATTATCTTCCTCCCAGGAGAGGACTCAAAATGCTGACAACTTCCCAACCCATTCCTGCACTCCAGACTGCAGCCGTCACCCTAAGGACCCAGACGAGAAGCAAAAGGGTGAGCACATCACCAGGAAAATGGGTACATCATAGTACACGTGTGGTGTACAACAATTTTAACTGTACTGCAAAGACTCCTTCTGTGTAGTAGGTATGATTTTTTTCTATTTTCTGTAACAATTAAATCCACATCAGTAATAACAATCCTTTGACTTGACTGTTATGCTTTGAATATACTGACAATATACAACTGTCTTGACACATAAGGTATTTTTCCTTTCGGCCTGTAACAAGATTTGGAGTACATCATGTACTGTCTGCAGCCTAGCTCAGTTACAAATTTGTTTTCTATACACTGAATGCAGGCGGAAATTCCTTAAGGCTAAAGAAAGGTAAGGATTTCATTTAATGTACTGTATTAACAAAAAACCTCACAACTATCAAGCTGGTCATATTTTCAGGAGAGCATGCAAGACTGAAACAGTGATACAGATTATCAACATCCTAGACCTTAACAGAGCTCTTGAAAGGCATACTCTGCCAGAAACACTCTTACTGCTCTATGCTATTTCTCACTGAGCACTTTCTAACTTCCCATATCCTCCCCTTCTTTTCATAGTTTCAAAACATGACATACTTCTGCAGCACCTGTATTGTACTATGAAGGTTGTCTTCAATACACAAAATATTAAATAATTTTAAATTTAAGATCCTGTTATTCTTTGCAAGAGACTGTGATTCATGATGATTGTAGTAATTACATGAAATTCAAAAGTTAAAAGCAGGATGTGCAAATCTCCGTCATTCAGAGAAGTAGACATTTCATGCTAGCAATCACGGCATTCTGAGCTGAGAAAGCAACACTTTTCTCTCAAAGAAGTGGAACGGGAGAAAGCATCATCACAACGCAAGAGATACTCTTCACATACTTGCAGCCAGGATTGGGCAATTAAAATGACAGAGGTGATTCCATTTTTGATGGGTGCTCATGAGACTATCCACACACTTACACATAGCAGAAGGTGCTGAGATGCTTATACTAGCTACAGTTTGAAAAACAATGTCAAATTTCCTATGGGTTTTCTTAATAAATTTTTTCCACTTAAGAACACACCTGCTTTAAAACTTCTGTTTCTCAACATTTCTCTTTGGCGTCTTGTAACTGTGTAGCCAGATAACAAATATCACCAATATTTTGTTTATAGTGATTGTGTTTAACTTCTATTTTGAGTTTTAATTAAAAGTGATACCTATTCTACATTTATATATGGTGAATAAAAAAATACCACCTTATACTTACTGAGAGATTTGAATATTAGATCAGCTTGTCTCATTACATCTGTGGTAGATCTGGGGCACTATCTACTCTGACAGGTTTAGCTTCTGCTGAACAACATACCTCTCAACTGCCAGTGTTCAAATACGGAGCACACAGTTACTGCAGGTAGTTTGAAAATTATAATGATTTATTCCCGTTTAATGTAACGCAGAGCACTTTCTCTAGAACCTTAGCGTTATGTTTCCCCATATCTAATCAAATTAATTTTTAATGACAAAAGAGAGCTCTTTCCGCCCCAAACAAACCGGTTCATATTTACAGGTCTAAATGTAACGAGCTGTGTCCCTCATAATGAAAGTCAATTAGAATGTGCCACACACACAGACTTTCCATACTGGTGGTGTATAGTTATCTCTGGGTGTGCCTACATTAGGACTCTATTTTGGGTCAGGAGTGTGGTTTTTTGTGTTGTTTTTAATGCAAATTTCACAATTAAGTCTGCTGCATTATATGAACCTAAGTACAGTAACAGGACAGAGTACACAAACAAGACGCTTTTCATCTGAAAGGAAGGTAGAAGATGTGCTCCAGAATGACACATAAATCCTTCCCATCCTGAGTGTTCCATTTAGAAAACCTGGCTAGAATTGGCAAAGAATATAATCTCTGCAAAACTTGTATTCAACCAACCAAACAAAACCCCAACCTGTTTTGTTTCCTTCCCTCCACTTCTGTTACCCCACTTGTGAAAAACAGAAAAAAAACAAATAAGATCAATTCCTTACTGTTGTGCAAAGGTCATTACTTGATATTGACAAAATGTACTTTCAGCTAGGGTGCTGGAGAAATACTTCATACTTTTATGGAGTAAACCTTGTATCTCTGACTTCAGATTGGCCACCAAGTATCACAATTCTAGGCAGCTGGATATTATCAGACCACATTTTCTAATCTAACATCAATATTCAGCTCACCTAATATACAATTTAATGATAGTTGAGAACATAATCTTCTTAAAGAACACTTTTAAAGCTATTAACAGCATTAGTATTTGCTGCGCGTGCTAACAGATCATCTCCTCTATTTCCACTGCTAAAGCATAACCCTTCAGACGGCGCAGAAGTCAACTGTGTGCCAAGAGACCTCATATACCAAAACACACGTAAGATTAAAAATCTGTCAACTGACTTTAAGATTCATAAGTGTCACTCTGGAAAGCTGGGCCTAAATCAGACTGAAGAGCACACAGGTGCAGTACGATTGGAACTAGAGCTTCTAACATGGCTAGAAGCGTTCAAAGGCTCTGCAACCTGGGTTTGGCTGCAATACGCTTAATCTTCTTCATAGTAGCTGGTACAGGGCTGTGTTTTGGATTTGTACTGAAAACAACACAGGGATGTTTGATGTTTTTGTTATTGTTGAGCAGTGACTACACAGCAGCAAAGCCTTTTCTGTTTCTCTCCCCACGCCACCAGTGAATAGGCTGGGGCTGCACATAAAGCTGGGAGGGGACAAGCGGGGCCAGCTGATGCCAACTGACCAAAGTGATATTCCACACCATATGATGTTATGCTCAGTAATAAAAACTGGGGGAAGAAAAAAAAAAAAGGGCGGGGGGGAACGACATTCAGAGTTATGATGATTGTCTTCCCAAGTAACAGTCATGCATGATGGAGCACTGTTTTCCTGGGGAGGGCTGAACACCTGTCTGACAACAGGAAGCAGTGAATTAATTCCTTGTTTTGCTTTGCTTGTGAGCAGCTTTTACTTCACCTATTAAACTGTCTTCATCTCAACCCATGAGTCCTCTCACTTTTACTCTTCTGATTCCCTCCCCCATGAAGGTGCAGGAGGAGTGACCGAATGGCTGTATTGCTCTGTTACTAGCTAAAGTTAAACTACCACCGTTCATGGATAACTGACATTTGGTGTGCTCAGCGTCTAGGCTCCCAAAATGCTTTTTGCATTTTCCTTCGTATAACTACTCGGTGTGGTGATTTAGGTAATTTTCAAATGCAAACTATGGAAATGTTGTGGTTTGGGTTTTTTTTCGTTGTTGTTGTTTTTTGGGGTTTTTTTAGGCTATTGCCATAGGAACTTTTCCCTCAGAATCTTTCATTTAGTTACTCCATCCCCTCCCCTCCCCTCCATTTGCAATTCTGAGAGAAACAGCAGTGGGGAGCAAGACAGGCAACCAAGTATACGAAAGTAAAAAACACAGAGTAAAGGAGTGAAAACACAGAGAAACTATTTAGTGGGGTTTTTTTCCAGTTAATAACATTAAATCCAACAACTAGTGAGCTTATTTATTTGGTTTTATATAAACAGGGTATGATCCTTTTGAAGCACCATAGCCTTGAGTGAGAGAACAGAATCTGAGTGTCCTGGACTACACATCAAGAAATTAAAATGCATCTACATGGAAACATGAAAATAGATGTAATTGCACCTAGTTTACATGCTGAGCAGGTTCTTACAATGCTTTTCCAGCATGTTAGTAAGATCAAAATTTAAATCAGATGTACAATTCTTCATCCTTGCAAAAATCACGCATCTAATGGCAATCAAGATACACAGAGCTGACAACAACGGCCCTCTGCAACACCAAGTCTATACTTACTAGCAGCGACTGCCAGCTTTACCAGTTCTGTACCAAGCGTGCTCACCAGTGCGTAACCGCAAACAGCATTTTAAAACACTCAGGCTTAGGCCTCACCTTTCCAGAAGGCGCCAAAACCTCCTCTGCCCCCACAGCGCTTCCAATGGCCGCCCCAAAGACAAAGGGGCTCCCAGTGAATGCCAGCGCCCAGCACAGGCTCCGGGAGCCATGTCAAGTGCCACCCCCTTACTCCTGCCTCCCCCCACAGCACGCCACGAGCTCACCCAGGAGATCGCCCACTGCCAGAATCTCCCCTCTCTTTCCCCACAGCAATCGCACCTCAGGGCTGCCCCACCCTGGACAACCCCACACAAGGTCCTCTGCTCTCTCAAGCCCCCCTTAAAAAATTTCCCAGCAAAGAGCAAGGAACACTTCACCTCCACACCACTCTCCCGCCTCCTCTCTTCAGCTCTTCCTCCTCTCTCTTTCCCCAGCGGCTCACAGCAGCCCCCACTGTAATGGCGGCCCTGGCTGTAATGGCGGCC
>NW_010410029.1:154690-162189 GCF_000710305.1 Buceros rhinoceros silvestris | reverse complement strand
GGCTGAGCTGTGCTCTGCTGCCAGCAGGGGAGGAGCAGCACCACCTGCGCTGCTGCTGCTGGCGAAGGGAAACCCCTCTGTGACCACAGCACCTGTAGCACAGCGGTACAGCATTAGCGATTGCTGTGAGTTGACATTAAATGCGACATTAAATGTTAATGTGACCATTAAACAGGACTCGATGATCTGAATGGTCGTTTCCATCCTAAATGATTCTGTGAGTTCCCTCAGCCAGCGGGTGAGATTCAAGCTGCCATGGTTCTGGAGGAACCTTCTAGAAGGACACATCCAACAGCTGCTACTGAGAATGTTAAACTCTAAAACATTCCACAAATGCCAATTTAGTACATAACATGTGCAAAAATTTAAATAGAAATACTTGTCACGTAGCTGACACATCCCTCTCCAGCGGCGCGTGCTGCCTGCAGCACGTGGGCAGGCAGCCCCACTGCAGCTGGTCAGCCCGCTCACCAACGAAAACACGATTCTACATTTTGCTCTAGTGAAAAAAATGATAAAATTTAGCGCATTGACTGCCAGTTCCTGCTTTGCTGAGTACGAAATGGAAGATAAGATAAAAGAACACTCATTTTGAAATAGCCGTAATTAAACCAGAGACTGATGAAATAAATGGGGTGAAACACCGTGCTGTGAATGCTGAGTTTTATCCTCTGTCAGGCAATAGCATTGCCCCAGTCCCAAACACCAGGGGTCTAAAGCCAGCCTAACTGCTAATAAATATTTACATAAACTGCTAATAAATCACGAGCTTCTGAACAACTCTTCTGATGCATCTATGTCTTCTTTTCTATCCTCTTTTGATGCACACCTGAATGCAAGAGCCTCTAAGGAAAGCCTGGAGCGTATGATATTTTAAAGGATGTTGTGAAGATACGGAAAGAATAAAAGGTCTTGATAACCAACAATTTGATAGATTGTGGGTGGAGAGGTGTTTATGCTTCTGTTAATTAATTGGCAGTTTTAGAGATCACAGTTCTTAATTAAGCTGTAAATATGTGTTGATGAGCATTGTGATTTAACAATGATTAATGGCTTTACCATGTTACCACAAAAACATACAGAATGGAGTTAGATCTTCCATCATTTAGCAGATACATTCATAATTTTTCTCACTCATTTCACAGACACACACACTCTGTTTCTGTAAACAGAAAGGCTGTGAAGGTTTGTCATATATCACATACATTGCTGAAAATGGTGAGCAAGTTGTGGAGGGGAAAGTGGAAATATTTCTGAGGGCTGCAGTGCCCATGATGTTGCACTGAGATGGCATGTGTGTTATTTTGCTGTAATTCTCATCAGAAGTTTAGTATTTGCACTGAAAGAAAGCAGATTTCTGCAACAATAGAAACTTGGGTTTCGGCCGAGATATTGTTAGAAGGGGAGGACTAGCCTACCTTAGTCTCCTGTTTTTGGTTGCTTAGAAAAACAGATCGGGCACCGTGAAGGTGGTATGTAGGGTATATTCTCAGGTCTCCAGTGAAAGAGCCAATGGAGCTTCCCGCTTTTACAGAGGTAAGTTAATATAAGCACAGGGTCCTCAGTTCCAGCAAATCCCCTACCCAGTCTCTACACAACCACTGGCTGCAAGTTTGTTGGAGAGAGGAGAATTAGAAACACGAGTCAGTTCTGCAATAAAAATCTGATACAACATAATGAACTCAAAGGACTGCTTTTTATACAACAGAACAGTCAGCCAGAAGGAAAAGGAATGTTTTTGTCCTTCCTGAGTGTTAGCAGGGATAAATACACAGCCCTTTGCCCTCTGATGTGACACTTAGAATTGTCTCCCATGATGCAGCTCCTTCCTTCTCCCCTAGGAAAGCTGGAGAGGGTGAGACGTCTGGGTTTCAGGCAAAAGAAGCTACTACTAATGAGAAACTTGAATATTCATTCAGGTAATACTGGAATTGTGCTGTAAGAGAAATCAGAATTCTGCAATTCATAATTACCAAGGGTTAGGACCTGAAAAAACCAGAAAAACTGTATGAACGACTACAAATTACTCAAAATTCTGAAGTGTGGCCAGACTCTATGTTTATAGATAGAAAATACCACGTGTATCTTTCCTCCTGAAAATGGTACAAGTTTTCTGATGCTATCTTTGAGAAAAGTTTGTGCCAATCGTAGGGATTTAAAACCTGCTTGAAGAGTGTAACTTGAGCTTAACTACGGAGCCGCTAAGGTCTCTCTGTATAAATTTTACATAAGTTTACAATACCAGCGTGGTGCCTGGTGGTTCACACAGCAAGTCAAAGAGCAGCCCCTACCCACACCTCACGCCCACAATTGCTTATGACAAGACAACACAGTGGGGGCAGGGAGACAAGGCTTTTTTAAAACCTCCCTGCAGTATCTCATGGTAATTCGCTCTGAGCAACACACAGCTTTTCTTTGGAAAGCAGTATCTTAAACAATGCTGCTTTGCAGTGCACGAGACAGGGAATAGAAAGGCAGCAGAACAACTCAGAAGCCTGCAGTAAACAATTCTTGCTTGGCAATAGCTGTGAAAAAATACGTGAAGAGTAGCTGAACAAATCTTTGACTTCGGCTGTAATAAAAAGCTTACTTTACTCTTGGACCATTTGCAAAAGCTGTAGTGAAGATGATTAAAAAGGAGCAAAAAGGAAACAGTTTTTGCATTCATTCCGGTAATAGAATATGAAATTAAAGCATGAAGGGATTAATGTTTTAAAGCTTGACTTGCAGTGATAAAGCTAAGGTATTAGAAGAGACAACATAACCGTTACAGGATAGGCAAGCAGAGAAAAAGCAGCACATGCCTTAAAGATGAGCAAGACAACCTAGAATGGAATTACAAAATGATTAATCAATACAAATGAGAAATTGTACAAGGAAAGAGAGCTTGGTGAGACTTCTTCTGGGACTCAACACTGCAGCCGCTTAAAGATAATGAAAGGAGCTCAGCAAAGCCAAAGAAACGCTTTCATTCAGTAGCAAAGTCATTTGTGAACAGTTTAAATTACCCTAATCACCTCCCCTCCAGCCGTCAGTATGCTCTGTCTCTTTAGTTATTTAAAAAAAAAGAGTTTGGGGAAATGAGTTCTGCGAATGTAAGCTGCAAAATAATTATACACACACCGTTTTAGCATTTTAACAATGCAATTCCAAACATTTGTTCTCATTAGAATGCAAATCGACTCATTTAATAATCCCACATGAGAATTCCACCACACTTGGCTTAAAAAGCGCAGTGGTATTCAAAATATTATTAATAAATGCCAAATATGGAAAAGCCAGTTTGTTTTGCCAGCAGCTCAGGGTAGATAAACGACCTATAGAACGATTTTTCCAACCAAATTTGTTTAATTGAAATTTAACAGTGGGAATGGTCTGGGACAGTCTTTAAAAATATGAAGGTGACAGTACCCTCTGCTTAACACAGATGCGCTCACTGAAGGCTGAGTACGACAGTCTGTCATACAAATCAATGACATCAATTTACTTCAAGTAGTGTCTAATTTCAGTAAGCTACTTCACTGTTAATAGTTTTAACCTCTGGTGCAGGTTCAAAGCACTGTTCTGAATTGTGTCATTTCCGATTTATCAGTCCAAGTGGTGGTGTCATATTTTAAGTACTGCTGCAGAATTCTGATAATTAGAGGACTGAAAAAATGCAAAGGCTTAGCAGTATCATAATCAGCTCTTTCCTATAATATTTATTATCTTATTCTTACCCTAGAATACCGCACACTTCTATCAATCAAGTAGAATATTTCACAACCATCACAAGGAGATCTCATTTAGAACAGGGATTAGATATATTCTAATTGAGCTCTCTAAATAATTAAGAAATCTGTAATGACCAGGACAGATATAATTAAAAAAACCAAACCCCAAACAAAAACCAACCACCTGACCTTGAAGCACCTGTTTTAATGAGTAACTCTCGGACAAGTATATATTAGAAGCAAGGTAGCGATAGCAGTATTACTTTCTCCCAATTCTCGATACCAGTAAGAATTTCAAATTAAATATAGTACACCATTCTTAGAGCGGGCATACAAGTCTAGTAGATAAAACCAAAAACATTCTTCCTCATCTGCTGCTGCAAGACCACGATTCGGGGTTGTTTTGCGGTGATCTAGGGAACAATTTGCTTTTCTCTGAGAGGGAAAAGTTCTGACCCATTACTCATTCAGAGCAGCGTGATACTTCTGGCAATACACACCACAGTGCGTGTC
The DNA here is from genome assembly GCF_000710305.1 of Buceros rhinoceros silvestris. Taxonomy (NCBI): domain Eukaryota; kingdom Metazoa; phylum Chordata; class Aves; order Bucerotiformes; family Bucerotidae; genus Buceros; species Buceros rhinoceros. Next base: position 157,963 of record NW_010410029.1, on the reverse strand, counting down.
AGCAGGGCCACAGTCATAGGGTCACTACTAGATACGATTGCTAGCAGCAACCAAAGCTGCTGGGTTCCTGCTCTCTTCCTCCAAACTTCACTCATGCATGTCCTGTTACTTCCAGAAGCTAACTTCGTGCACAGGAGAGATACTCACCTGGGGGGAATGGCAAGTAATCCCAGGAACGGGCTTGGCACACTGTGCGCACTCACTATGGAATGTTTTTTCAGTACTGATTGGGACAATGCAGCAGCTGCTGAAATATTAAAAGTCTTTTAAAGCTAATATAGTATGACAACAAAAACAAATTAAATCTTGTAATATGACATGGAGTATAAATTGTCCTTGACACAAAGTTATAAATATCTGGAGAATCTTTATTTGTTTTGAAAATGTCAGCTTGTCAGAAATTTTCTTCTGACTGTTTTAATTACCCCTACACTGCTGCACATTTAAGCCACAACAAACATTTTTAGAAGTCCAGGTTATGCAACTAAGTTGTTAAGAGCCCACTTCTGAAAATTTTCAGACAAATTAAAAGGATTTCAGATTTTCTTCCTCAGAATGCTGATTAGAGCATCCACTTCTCCCTGCTACATAAAGCTTTTTTTACTTGCTGCTTGCTCAACTAGCTTACAGAGAAGTAGGGAAGAATCTAAAGCCCTCATCTACAAGGAGGCAATGCCAACTCTCTCCCCGTCAGTGACAGAGTGTGTAATACAGTTCACGGAATGGTGTTTAACTCATCCAGAGCCTCAGCTGAAGACGACAAGATGGTGTGATGAACAAGGACGTTATGCAATGAGCTGCATCTCTACCACACCTCCAAATTCATTATTCAGTCTTTTAACCACTAGATATTTCTGTTTCACATGAGTAAAAATATACTGTAATGTAATTAACTGAATATCCTAGAGACACATAACCCACAGATGGACTAATTTAGTTTACTGGCAATGTAATTGCCCAGTAGCAGTGAAGCAATGGATAATTATCCATTGTAAGCTACTGTTAAGTATGTCCTAATAGATTGGTTTCACTGATTTTTTTCCTGTGTATTTTGCAACCTCCTCAATTAAACATTCTGAGCACCTAAAACCTTCAGTGGATTTATCTTCACAATTCTCTTGGAAGGTAAATGGCACAATTCTCATTTTACTGGGGAAGATAAAAAGAAGTGAATCTATTCCGAAGTGTTCTTGTGCCAGATAGGAAATGAAACTTCAGACACTCTCACTCCGCGTTTCAGCTTTGTCTTCTACAAGGAAGATAGGGCGGGGTCCTTGGGGGCACAGCATACCCTATTCCATCTATGCTACAGACAGGCACGTGTTTAACTCATGCTGAGGAGATGTCAGGTTTTGCTTTCGCTTTCTCCCAAAATCAAGAATCTGAACATGCATTCATGAAGCGGGGACAGTCGCGAGTCCAGTTTACGCATATATTCAGGCCTATGCTCAAGATTATAGACAGTCAAATTACAAACTACTTACAACTTGGGCATACGAAGTTCCTGAAACAAAGCTATACTGTAAAAAAATACACCCAGGAGTTTGTGCAACTGTTCTGAGCCAGTTTTAACCTCTTGTTAAGTGGCAGGTTTTGTGTATTGACAAATTCTGACTTTGACCCTCCTGAAACTCCCTGAGGAATTTTCAGTCAGCCAATTCTGCTCAGCTGAAAAGAGATGGGACACTGCTCTGCTCGGGTAAAAGAGATGGGACAGCGTGTAGCTCTCTCACTGAGCCCTGGCATGCATGGATGAAACTCAGCGATGCCAGGCTCACAGACTTCCCTAAACTAATGAGTAGAGGCACAGGACATTACAGAACACAGCAGCTCTGATGCAGGAACAGCATAGCTATAGTCACACAAAACATAAGCACGTTGCGTGGGGGAAAACAGCTGCATGTCTAGAGCTAGGTTAAGTATCTGCGCAGCACAATACTCAATACTTCTAGTTCTAAGGTTCTAACTGAAAGGAAAAAACATTTGCAATGGACTAAAGCGTAAAAACGCACTCTTGAAGTTCATGGAAAAAGAGGAACATACCATGGCAGTGTTTTTATTTAACTGAAGATGCCTGCTTGCTTATGTTTTGTATACTTTGCATAACACTTAGCCAATCACACATGACAGTATACAATTATTCTAGGAAAACTTACTTCGGTTGTATCTGCTTCATGCTTTCAGCCATTCCAGATATGCAATTATTACACAGTTGTGTCTGGGAAATTATCAAAACAGTTCAGTATTTATAAAAGCAAGAGCAAACCCACACACACATTATCAAATTCAACTGTCGTCATGTGCTTTTTGCCATTACTAAAACCTTTATCGCCACAGAATTCTGCACTATTTTGTTGCTTTGCAGAGTTGTTGCACAGGGTGCTTTGCTGCGGCTGTATCCTCACACGTGGCTCTACTCTGGCTATATCGACACATTGAATTCTTGGGTTATGCTCATATACAGCCAGTATCCACTGACGTAACTCTGTCACTATTGAAGTCTACAGTGCTGGAACTACTTTTCATGCAACTGTGCTTGAGTCTTAAGCAGAGTTTAAAGACAGTGTGATAAACAGATAACTCTGCTTGAGTCTTAAGCAGAGTAATCTGTTCATCACACTGTCTTTAAATGGTGGAGAGGAGAAGAATTAAAGCAAAACAAATTCTCCTTCATGTTTCTTTTTCTCTGTCTCCAAGTTAAACAGTTCAAACTCCACACTGGTCCAATGAAGCTACTGCACGCTGCAAAGCTCTAAGTGCATTTCAGCATTGTACTGAACTGGAAGAGCAATGGTTTCTCAAGGCCTGACACTGAAACTTCATTAAATTGACAGAAGCACAACTGGTCTTTGCCCCTAAGGGAGTTGGTTTTTTGTTTTGTTTTGGTTTTTTGAGTAAGCAAAAATAATACTTAACAGAAATAACCAGCTTCAAAGTATGATTTGCAACATTTTTTTCTTAATTTCCTAATGTTCCAATATGAACACGGCATTTTAAAAACTAGAGCAAGATGCTGAAGCAGCTTACTATTTACTATTATTTCCAACTGAAGAGCATTCATATGGATTAATTATACTGGAGTGTTCAATTCCAATATTTAACAGAACACAAACATTTTCAGTTAACCATCTAAGAAAGGAATTACGACAAATTCCGTAACTGCCTTTAGCGTCCATTATTATATTAGTTATTCCTGTTGTAGACTTGTTAAATGTGAAGCTGTTGGTTGTTTTTTTTTTTTTTTTTTTTAAAAATAAATATTTAAAAATAAGG
>NW_010410029.1:144553-154659 GCF_000710305.1 Buceros rhinoceros silvestris | reverse complement strand
TGTTGTTGGTTTTTTTTTTTTTTTTTTTTTTAAAACATACATATTACAAATCAGGAGGCTTATAGGAAACTTTAGGTAAAGCTAACAACCCATTTACAAATCCCTCATGTCCAATAGCATTAAAATTCTGAAGGCTGCTACTTCTTAATTGTACACAGGCAGGACAATTTGCTCCAAGGTTTTATTACATTATTTTTGTATAACATTGTTATGCCTTATTAGGTTCTTGCTAAACTATAAGCAGCTGAAGCATGAAGTAGAGAGCTCATACTAAAAACCATTCTATAGGCTACAGTACTGTGTGGTCTAAAAAGTTTAAAATATTGCTCATAGTTTTAAAATATTCATAACCATCTAACTTGGGAAAAACAGAATGCAGGGTTGCAAGAATATCAGTGCGGTGGCAGATCTTCTAAAAAGAACAGAAAGGCTGTTCTAACTTTGGAATTGAATCTGAAGTCTTCCCTTGAATAGGAACGCTGGTAATATATGCTAGTATAATTAAAATTATGCTCTTTTCTGAAAACATTTCTAGAGATATTTGATACTTCAGAGTAAAATAGGAGATTACTGAGGAAAATGAAAAATGTAAGACAAAAACCTCTGCTCTGTTAATTGCAGCATATCTGTTTGAACAAGCTTTTAAATTCTGCATGTTTATTCTAAAGGTTTCTTATGCCTATACCACTACAGTGGTCTGAGAGGATGGTACGCAGACTGCACCTACAGCTCTGAACCTTCACACGTTATTCACAAAATTATAAAACAAAACAATGATAAACATGTTCCTGGAGTCTCTATTGCTGTTATGAACCAATGAGGATAAAACCTCTAAGATACTTCAAATCAACGAAGAATCGAAAGCAATGTTTCAGAAAGCTTACTTGGTGAAAATGTGGCCAGCAGAACTCACGTGCTCACAGTTGCACACACCCTTTAACTCCAAACCTAGGAATATGTCAGAGGAAAGCTGTAACTGTGCGTGAAAGCCTGATGTGTGATGGAAGGCAAAAACGTCACAGTTCAATCTAATGGAATTACATCCCATATTTCCTGTAATTCAGATAATAACTAGTTAATTCTTTCAGGAAGTTATTTGAGTTTTCTTTGGGGGAAAACAAAGCTTTTCATTGGAAGGGCAGGAGTCTGGAACACTTCTGGAGAGAACGTGCACAGGCACGTGCTTGTCCTGTGCTTATGCTCTTCCGTAACCTCAGCTGTTGGCCACCATCAAAGCAAGAGTGTTAGATGCAGGTACAGGTACAAGTTACAAGTACTGGATCAATACTTGGCTATATGGACACTTGGTCTAATTCTGCATAGTTTTTTCTAATGTTATATTTAATTTTCCGTGTATGCTGAGGAAAATTATGAAAGTGCATGAAAACAGAACACATAAAAGAATAACCTATGCTTTATACGGCTTTTCAAAGTTAAACATGAAGCCCCCACAACTTAATCGTGGAGGATCTGCAGATTTATAAAACAATAAATGTATTGATCTATGCAATGAGGACTTTTTCAGCTGTGTGTATGATACATAGACACCAACAGTACCTGCCAGGAAATTGAGTTTACCCTCCACAGAATGGAGAAAAGTGCCAAAATAGAAGTAAAATAAAACAATCCAAATTTTAGCAAACAGATAACCAAACAAATGTCTTTTTTCCTGATAATTCCAGAATTTTCAGTAGGCAACTAAATAAATGTCCATGTATGTGTGGGAAGGGGAATGATCAGGAGTTAATGAAGGAGCTGCGTTATTTTTGACTGGACTGGAGATGCAAATATTTTTCTGAAAGTATACAGGGAGACACTCTGACAAAGGAATACAGTCTGGCTGTAAGTCTTCAGAATTGAATCTTCCCATGGGAAGAAAGCTAGGAAATGTGTTTTCATGGGTTTTTGATACTTCTTCATTAACATCATTCCACGCCTCCCAAACCTAACAAAACAGAACAAAACCCCAAACTACTGTTTTGAAAAGACTGTTTGGTAACCAATTCCCATTACTGTCATTGCCCAGAGGGAAAAGAACAGCTTTGTTTCATCGAAAATCAAGAGAGATTAGGTGATCCAGGGTATAGGATACAACTCCACTGAGAGCCTCCTGATAGGGACTGCTCTGAGACCTGACTGATAAATGGGAGAGGGAAACCACCTGGGGCTTATTGCTAATGTGTAAACACCTACCTGGTCAGGGGATGAAAAAAATTAGATCAGGGCTCATCCCAACAAGAGCTATGTCATTAAAGAGACAGTGTTACCACCAGGCTTTCATGAAATAGGAATTATTTCAATAACATGTTGTAATTTATCCTCACAAAGAATTTCTTTGAAGAATACCCGAAATAAAGGCATAGAGTCTGGAAAATATGCAAGAAAAAATAAGCAACTTTCCATGCAGTCTTAACAAAAGATATTTGCTATTCTTAAGCTAATACACTGTAGAAAGAACTAGAATAATTGTTCAATTCTTTCTTCAAAATGAGAGAAAGGTTCATTTTTTTTAAGTCAGTGAATACAGAAAACTTGACTAATTATGTATTATTTACTTGTCATATTTTAAATAGCTTTTAGTAGGCTTCCTCTGAAAGATTATGATGTACTACGCACCATTATTATCACTGCTAACACAAAGGTTAAATGTTCTTTCTTCCAAATAGACAGAACAGTAAAGGGCAGAGGAAAGGCCATTACTTTGTTTTAATACGGTTTTGACTTCCCAGTATTGCTGAGTAACTAACTTCATTTTTTCTAATAAGCTGAACCAATGATACAAACAGGAATAAAGTATTCAACTTCTGAATGTATATTCTTTTGTCCTGATGTCAGTAATAATTACTAAATTAATTTGAATGTCTTGCTTATTAAATAATAGTTTGATGTGCTTCTCTTCAAGATAAAAGCATTCAGAATGCAACCATTCAAAACACGCTTTCCACAACATGCTTTAATACAGGCTTTACAATAAAATCCTCAACTAATTACAATCATGCTTATATAATTCTTCCTATTGTCACTGTGCACCTATAATGTCACATCATAGAGTAAGGACAGTGTAGCGTAGAGCACAGTTTTAAATTTTCTCTCAAACTTTTTTTAACTGGTGGAGGGACTAAAACAACAGCAATTGAAAGAAATTAAGAGATTGGAAACAAAATTTCGAGACAACCAACACTCAAACGTGTTTAGGAAGGGAGGGAGACTGTGGGAGAGAATTCTAACCAGACCTGGTACTACTTCACATGGAAGTCTCCCCTGACTGTCTCCTAAACTGTTACTGTACCTTTTCTGAAACAGAATCACAATCCAGCCTCTGACTTCTTGCTAGTCACCAGTGAAAACAACAGTGAACTCCAGTGGCATTTTTCTTGTAGTAGTTTATTTTCATCTCCACATTAGCCCAGCTGCACACTCGTCTTTTCTGAGTGCTTTATTCTGTGCACTTTTTGTTGGAAATAAAATAGCAGCAGTCTCTGTCCCAAGCAAGTCCGTGCATGTGAACTGAACAAAGTGCATCTGACGTCTTACTGCCCTGAAGGAGCTGGCAGAAATGGTTCCCAAAAGCCTTGTAATAAGAACACAAATTCCACAGCAAGCTGACTTAATGTTGAATAAGTAATTTAACAAGGCGATCAATTCCAAGATGCACAAATCTGGGGGAGGATCTGCAAGCAGATCTCTTGATTGGATTCTGCTTCCAACTGTGCCTCCTCCATGGAAGCGGATAAGTAAAATGGTAGATTTAAAATGGATTGCCAGTTCTCAAAGTCTCTGAATATACTGTCTCTAAACATTTTGCAAGTGTCAGCTCTGGAATTAAATGCATTGTTATTGGTATGGAAAAGCAGTAAATAAAACCATGGGAAAAGAAGAAATGGAGATGATAAACACTTCAGTAAAGCACCTGAAGAGACATAGAAAACGCTTTTGCAATAATATTCGAAGAAATAAAAGGCATTAGGCCTCACATGGTAAAAAGCACTTATGAGAATGTAGATAGTAGAGGTCAGTAGAACTGACAGCCACTACAGGCTGTTAACATCATTTGTTAAGATACTTGATTAATGGTTTCCCACAACACAGTATTGAGACAAGTATTATATTCAAGAGGAGAGAAGATACTGTCCACCAAAGCTGCTGAGAAAGCTATTAATCATTTCACTAGGCTTTGATTCTGGTCTTAATTCAGCGGGAATACGGCAAGATCTCGTCTAAATATTTTGCAGTATACTGAAGATATAAGAAAAAGCTTTAACGGCTTTTTGAAATCGGACATTGATACAATGGCAGCTTCTCGCTTTCGTGAGCTTTAATTTATTATTGCCTATGCGACTGCCCCATAGCGAATTTCGTAAGTGTTGATACTGAATATCTACTTGTAAAAGTTTTTTACCTACTTAACGTAACTCCAAGTACATCTAATAAACCATTCTTTGCCTGCATAAGATAAAAGCAAGAGAGAGAGGAAGAGAGAGGAGAGAGGAAGATAAAATTGGTTTTACTTTTTTAACTTGAAAGGAGACACTCTGCAAGTATGATTATTTACTCTTTACTTAGAATCACCATTTGCCCTGCTGGATTTATGTGAGCGGCTTGCAATAATGGAAAATGTATTTGCTTTTATTAGAGCATAAGGTACTCAACCACCATAAAGCTTATTGTCAAACTACTGCTGGCTTTGCACAAAATGATTTCTAATGTTCTTCATTTTATTATGTGAAATGAATTCTCTAGTGCAATTATTGTGCACTGGATCATGGGGGTAATAAGCTAATTGTTACTTGTTTTAATTGCTGAAGTATGAAGTGTCAGTGATTTACAAGTAATGAAGAAGCTGAGATGAAGTCATAAAATACTAAATGCCCGTAAGATCAAGCAGTGCACTTCTGCAATGAGGAAGACTCTATTTCACGATGGCTAAAAGACTGTCTTTTCAGCCTCTAAGCAGTAAGCTAAAGACAAGATAAGAAGAATTTTTGCACCTTTCTTCAGCATAGTTCTTTTTCAAGCAATGGAAAACACATGTTCACTTTGGTAAAACAAGTGGTACAGTATTAACAGTCCACATTTCATACACTGGAAACAAAAAGGATGACACGAACATTACTATGTATGAACTGTATGAGAACAGTTTTGCATAGTTTTGAGCAGTCAATGGACCTAAACCAGCCAGTGCTCAACCAGCTGCACCTGTTTTGAACTGAAATGCAGTTGTTTTAAGTAGTTATTTACATTAGCGTGATCAAGGAGAGTTTAGCTCTGCATAACACAGAATTAAGTCATCTTATTAATTTGAACTGTTTATAATGAAGCTGTCATACAGTGTATGGTTTTCCTTGATACAAAATATATAGCTATGAAAATCAGACGGAAATGTGTAATTTCCTACCGCACTGCTCCATAGAAATGCTTGAGAGAAACACTGTTTTGTTTCTTGACTGAATATTTTAATCAAGGTTCTGAATTTCAGACTTGATATAAACTGTACATGTGAATTTCCAAACTGTATTTTATAAATTAGGAGGTTTATCATCAATAACTCTTCAAAATTATGCAAACTACATAAAGTAGAACAAAATCAACCCCAATGCAAACTGTAAACATCCAGATTCTAGTCAACAAACTCAGGGAACACAGGAGGAAAAAAAAAAAACAAACCTAATCTGAACTCAAAAATGTCAATGCTTAATCATTTGATCTCCAGAACTCAAATCTCTGAAATTTCATCAGAATATCTTTTTACACAGACTTTCTGAAAGAAGAACATGTTAATCTGTTCTAAGATTTCTCCAGCATTAAAATTTGAGAATCTTCTGTTCCTCCTAAACCAGACTTCCTAAGGGTTAATGCATCACTACATGTGGCTAGAAAATACGCTGGTTTTTTCCTCTGGAATTTGCCAGTATTTCAACATTTCTAATTCTTTGCAAGGGAAGTGGCTTTTTTTGCTTTTTTTAATTACAGAAGAGGAAGAAAATGTCCCATATAATATGAAATATAGGAAATTCACCAGTTGGAGAGTGGGCGTTTTAAATCGCTCTTTTAGAATTAGTTCCAATTTAGAGAAGTAATCAAATATTTCTGAAGAAAAAAGAGACCTAACAGACAATGGCTACAGAGGAAGAGGATGACCATTAACATAGCTCCTCATGCGGAGGACAACTGTGAAAAATATATCTGGCTCTACTTTCACTGTCTTCCTTTTGTCTCTTGCAAGTAAATACTGCATCCTGCACTTAAAGGTTTATAAAAAATAACAGATTTGTATAAAAAGTTTTACTTTTGATTACTGCTTTTCAATGAAACAAACATTCATAAAGAAGTCCTCTAGTTTCTCATCTTTATGAAAAAAAAAACTCGCAGTCAGTCAACAAGGGAGCAACAAGTTGCAGAATTGCAAATGGGAGTTTCAAACTTCACCTTGTGCTCTTTAGTCACTTCCATTCGTGTCACACACCCCACTCTGCATTTAGTCACAAAGTTGAAGGAATCAGTGACCAAACTCCAGTATCATGATTTCCTCATAAGCCCATGAAAATTTCAGTTTTCTAATCAAAGGGTTTCCATCCAAAATGTATGTTCAAGTTGCCAGTAACATAAATCAGTAACTGTCTCTATACCAAACGCATGTGAATACAGAGGAATTGTACAGTTGAAATCACTATTATTTTTCTAATATAATATAGTTATTAAAGTAAGAAACACTATAATTATCATTACAAATGACTATGTTTCCCAAAGGAAACAACCATCACATTTTCAACTACGATTCGAGTCTCACAAAGAACTCACTAGATGGTTATAAAATGATACTTCTTAATTTTGTAAACATTTCTTTAATATTTTAAAATCATAGAGCCTTGCAAAGACCATGACTCATGTTCACTACATATATTCATTTGAAACAAATATTGAAGTCTTTGAACATTTGTGCTGCTGTCATTAACCATATTTATTGTGGACATACTGACAAACCAAAAACTGTACCTTCCTGTGCCATGCCTGCCTTTACAATTTACAAGCTAAAATATTTGGCCAAGAGGGACAAACAGTAGCAGAAAGATAAACATAGGCAGGAAACTTCAACCCTTTTAGTCTTACAGAGTATATGGAAGCAAACCTTCTCTTGAGCATCATATTAACCCATAAAAAATTTGTCCATAGGTGTAGAACTTCATCATTATGCGCATATCCCAGCACAGAGAAAACACTCAGCTTTTAACACTCCTCCACACACACAAATACAAAAAAGGCTCCTGCATCCCTTATGCTGAAGGGATACAGAACGGCACTCAACAATAACAAGTAAATCAGAGACAGGATTTTACATACTTATGAAAAAAGACATCGTGTTCTTTGGTCAAGTAAAAAATATAAATTTGTTTACTTCAATAAACAAGTCTTTTTTGGTTGTACAAATCAGATTCTTTCTTTCCATCAAGTTTTCTTTGCAGCTTCTGTGCCGCTTCTGATGAAAACTGCGTTAGGATATCACCGAAGATTGCCCCTCTCCCCAGGTACACAGTGAAATTTAAGATCAGAACAGGACATAATAAGCCACCTTTTTTTTTTTTTGGAAGTTACCTTTTGCATTGCACCATCACTAATTCTTTCAAGATATCACATTGCATTTGTTCAGAGCAATGGGAGTACTATACCGTGTCTGAATGGCTGTTTACCTTCTATTACAGTGCTGAAGAGGAAATTGAGCAATATATGTTTTTTATTGGCTTGGGATATCTATCTACTATCTGAAATTACCTCTATTTCCATATCCATTATGTGAATTGGATGTAGATATTATAGTCTCAGGCTTCCTGTGGCATCTGCACACTAATGCTGATAGCATGTGGACTCAACATCCTTTGGAAATAATTGTATGAGATCACTCACACCATTACATTTGATGCATTAGGTCTATTACATGCTCACAGAGATCTCTGTCCTCACTACTGTAAGCTATATCCTTGATAGTGCTGATATCAAGGAGAAAAATTCACCTCTTATTTAATCATAATAAATGTGATATTTCAGGGTAAAAGAAGTTCCTGAGGAAAATCAACTGCAGATTTGCCAATCCTACCCTAAGCAAGACAGGCATCTTTTCTCTCTTCCATAATAACAAACGTCAACAGGAAAATACACTTACTGATCATCTAGCAAAGCTGTTTGTGCTTTCTTCCACCAGCAGAAAATTAATCGTATACATTAGTTATGTAACGGTGCATAGAGATAACAGGTTCCTTCTGAGTCAAGCCAGGAGAGAAGTTCTGCTTTAAGAGATGCACTAGTTAAACTCATCATGTATTGAAAATGAGCTGCAGCTTACTGTTTTTCAGGCTTATCAGATTACAAAGAGGTAACAGTAGTAGGAAACAAGCTAAATACTTGTAATAGGAGTGTAAGTATATGTCTGTATACATAAGTATTCAGATTTCACAGGAGAATTCTAATAGTTGATGGTAAAACATGACAATCTCATGCCTAGCCATTTAGTAACCAGGTAGAGAAGTTAAAGCTCTATTTTTGGCAAACAAGCTGTAAAACGGCAAACCCTTCTTTCCACACAAAGTATCATTTACCTTTTCTGAATTTCCTTGTTCCTGCTTTTTCCTGTAAAGCTTAACAACACAAGTACTGCTTCAGGCTGCTGTGATTTAAAGCAAACACATATAAACAAGTATCTTCCCTGTTATGTTGGTGGCTTGGTTCAAAGCAAGTGGTATGAGCATTTTTTGAACTTTGGAAAGGAAGATCAGTACGACACAGAATATGCGCTCTGCTACTCCCATGGATTAATCCGGATTTAACTGAGGATAATAGCTTCATTTATCAATTCCAAAGATGAAAGCCACATGCTACAATAGGTAAGAAAGTGAGTGTTGGACAGTTCCCCTTCAAACAACACTGTCAGTACCAGCAAGTGGGAAGAATAATACTCAAGTGAAAACGACTTTCAAAATTAACAATAGTTGAAATCGGACAGGCATCTGACAACTGACCATTGTTCAATAGAAGAAGATCAACTATGTGAGTAGATGAACTATTATATTTTAGGAAGACTATCTATAATTTTCAAATCTTTACTTTTCAAGGCCTAATGTTATAATTTCTGCTAGAAAGGCAATTTCCCACACTGGAAAATCTAAGGATGTGCTGCCTTTGGCTAGATGCTTTGCGTTGCACAGACTGCAGTGCTAACAGGTTAACAGTTTGCAAAGCCCTTTTATATAACACAAGAGCCAGAAATTCTAGAGTTTAGGATGAGGTGGGGAGGAGGGTAACAGTTTACTTTAGGCTTAATCTTGGTACTGTTGTAGTACAATTTCATTTCCCTTTTTTGCTTTGCTGAGTACAAAACAGGCATGTGAGAAGAGAGGAAAGAAACCAGCTCCTCTAGTGGTTTGGTCACCAGCAGGATTTTGAGATGGAAATACTTCTGTAGTATGTATGCTTCCATTTTGAATTTGTAAAATTTTATGGATATCAGATCATCCTAAATACATATACAATAAATAATACAGATATCCAAGATATACATGCTGTCAAAATAATATACCTCAAAAAGGAAATATTATCACCATTTTACACGTAACAGTTAATTACAAGGTAATGAGAAAACTCACTCAAGACCACAAGACATCACCAAACCCATTTTAAGCCACTAATCACGAATCACTGACAAAAAATTGCTGTTGAAAAAAACCAAAAACCAAATCACAAAACCACATTCCATTTTCACTAGTCATAATCATACCACCTCAAAGATCAGGACTGCACGGAGCTTCAGCTCGTACTAAAACTCAGGTCAAGAATATCTGTGAGCTGTTGTAGCTATAAGCTGAACAGTGAGTCTTACCTGGAAAGATTTATAAATTTGATGGGGGGGTGTGTGGGGGTGTGTGTGTGTGTGTGTGTGTGAAGACAGAGTCCGGTGTATTTAAATCATGTTCCTTTTCAAGAGTCACATTCCATTTCAAATGAAAACACAAAAAGGAGCAAAATGCAGTTTGCTACAGAGTACAGGCTGAGAGGGAGCCTGCAGACTGAGACCAGTGCCAAGACAGTTTGCATATCATTTGGGTTTCATTTCTTTTCCA
>NW_010410029.1:134372-144447 GCF_000710305.1 Buceros rhinoceros silvestris | reverse complement strand
TTCCCTACAGAGTTTTTTTTATATAGGCTTTTTTTTTTTTTTGAGTCTCATGTTAAGGGAAAAACATCTCAGAAGCTGTAAGGAATTATTGATGAAGCTGCATTATTTCCTCACCATATGTTATTAAGTGACAAAACATCAGTGAAATATGTCTTTTCAAGAAAGATTTTGAAAGACTCAGGAGCTTTGACAAACTAGTATAATCCTCTTAGATGTGCCAACGCTGAAATAAACTATATTGCCTCTGGAATTAAGAAGTATAAAGCTGAATGGGGAAAAAAAAAAAAATCATTAAATGGTGTGATTTTGTGTTCTTTCTCTCCTCAATCTCAAATGTTCTTATTCAGAGGAACTAATTTATCTCCTGGATTTTAAGTATCAGCCACCTGTATTATCCACAGGATAATTTGTGGATAGATAGATATGAACAGTGTTTATATTAACATCTTAGAAGACATGCATTTGCACTTTCAGCTGTTGGAAAATATTAGTTGAACATGTAAAGCATGAATTCGCAGGAAATGTCAGCTACCATCATGTGCTGTCATCTAAAGAGGAACCCAAAATTACAGTCCAATGAGAATAATGACTAGGTTAAATCTGTGCCAATGCCCACTTTCATCATCATTTCATCTGTTAGTGACATCCTTTTTAAAAATCAGAGCTGCACCAGTACCATTTTATACTAGATATTCTGACCTCTCAAGAATTTGCCAAGGCTACTGCACTTTTACTGTGTGTTAGCTGTTAATGTGGGTGCAGACAAAAGGGATGGGCGGTAAACAACAGAAAAGATTACAGGAGACATCTTCTGTTACACTTCACAGAAAATACTAGACTAATACTAAGCTACTTTTTAGTGAGGGACTGTTACAAAAATGGGAGGTAGCACAAACAAGCCACTGCAATGCCAAAGATTTAGTTTTAAAAAGAGGAAGGTTAATTATAAGTGAACATTCCCTATGGATATCTCAGGAGATATGTCTCAGTCTATTTCCTATTGACAGGTGGTAGTGTAAATTAAATGTGGTATTATGAATTCAAATTGGATTTCAACTGCTCATCATACATACTGTGGGTTTAGAATAGGCTGAGATCATTATAGTCTAAAAGCCATAATGAAAATGGGTATCTTTTGTGCCATTTTCTAGTCTCTTTTCCTTTTTTTTTTTTTTTAAGGGACAGGTTTATAATGTTCATATAATATTTATCATCTCAGGAATGTATTATTCTGGATTGTACACATGTGTTACTTTTGATTAGGTGAAGCAAAAAATGCATACTCCACAGTACAAGTATAAAAATACAGCCTTGGGGGCGTGTGCGTTGGATATTTAGCATGCACAAGTGTCAAATCCAGAGAGGTACCTTTCAGTCATTAGGAACAGAAATGTTCCTAATAATGTTAGTAGGGGTTACCAGTCTCAAAATAGCTATAAAACTCTTGCTTGTCTCCTTGCCACCTTCTACTGGCTCAAAGGAGCAGTAAAAAAAATGTCACCATAACAATACAGCTGGGAAAGAAACATCTGCAAAATGTGCTGGGATCGCAGTATGGAAAACCAGCGGTGATTTTGAGATAGACAGGTACCGCAGAAGCAAGGCGCCACAGAGATCCACTCTTCCAGAAGCATCTGAAAACAGCAAAACCTGAGTATTCCCTGGATGCAAACACCCCGATGACTCTGCTGTGACTGTTAGCACACATCAAGTTAAGTATATTGTTTATACACGCACACAGAGCTCCTACCAGGATTTTACAGCCAATCCTGCCAACTTTTGGAAACTCCTGAAACAACTTTGCTACACAATCGCCTAGAATGAGTCTGTGCTACAATCTCCCCTCAGTGTGAAGGACAGACAGATAGTGCTAATTAATACCAACAGCTGGGATGATTTTACAGCCACAGAAGCAACAGTTTATAATGAGCCTCCATCACATCCTAAATTTAAAATAGAAGACTCCCACTACCAATGTATTCACTGATACAAGCTTTAATTATTTGTCTAGGAATCTATTATTAGCCATAATATGAAATTATTCCATTTCATAGGACTAAACAGAATAATTTAATCTGTCACTTGAAGTCCATTTTGTAAATGGACAAACAAACAAAGCAAGTATCCGATTCAAAATACACACACACAAAAAAGGCACCACCTCCCCAGGCAAGCTTCAGTTCACAATAACAGGGTGTTTCTCTTTACTCTTGTTAATAAAATGCAATGATTCACTACATTTGGAATGGTTAAACATAAATGCAAGAATAAAAAGGAATGATCAACCTTTCTGAAGATGGAAAGGGCTTAGGTATCTTTATAATGTCTCCCTAATTTAATTAATACAATCCTCATACCATCTGGTCTGACTCACTCAAAACGTGACAAAGTAGATCACAATTAAAACGTTATAAATCTAACGCAACTTTAGACAGAATACTTGAGATTATACCATCATTGTTAAAAGCTGGGCTGTCAGTGAAGTGACAGATGATTCCATGGAAGCTAATTCAGCAGATACTTTACAATGATCTCTTTGTTAAAAGCATCTGTATATCGATTTCCATATTTGTATTTTAAGACAATGGCATGCTTAGGAAAAAAGAGCTCAATGTACAAATGAGGCATGGAATATCTGTCACTTGTCAGATCTGGACTGAAACCTGGAGACATAAAAATATCAGGAAATAAAATATTTTACATCTGCAGTGGATAACTAACTAGGCAATTATTACTAAATTTCTTTTTGGAAAAAGATGGCAGAAACTGGGGAAAAAGTCATATTTGGCTTAGTTTTTGCAAGTCATCTTCCTTTTAAATAACAATAAATTTGAAAAGAGCAGCATCATTTTGAGATGTACATGGGCTCTTTCCAATTAAATTTTACAATGATTCAAAAACCATTTTGTAATGCCTTTTTCAGTATCAGTTTAATTTCCATCGAAAAGAGTTCCTTCAGTTCTACAAATGGGCTGTCCATGACCAGGTCAGCAGATAAAGGAGAGGCATATTAACTGTATTTATCTATTTTTGGTAAAAAGTGGCTCAGGTCACACCGACAGAACTAGATTCAATTTGTAAAAAACCTTTCTTGTTTATTCAAATGCAAATAAGTAAAATCAGAATGACAATAATAATTATCATTATTTCTCCTGAACATCTACATACAGATAGGATGTGAAAATATCTGGATAGAAACATCTACTTTTAGTCCATCCCAGCCTCGCTCCTTTTTTAAACGAAATATGACTGGCTAGGTCACAAGCTAGGTCATTTTTCAGCACAGTGGGCAGAAATCAGAAACTTGTACACCACAACAGTCTTGGGAAAATGAGGGGACTTCCTACACAATTGATCCCCCAAAGGCAGGCAGATGTGACTAGTCTCATAACCAAAGTGCATCATGTGCTTCCCCTAATTCCTACTGATAAGAAGATCTCTTTAATTTTGAAATGGTAAATATCACTTGGAATAATCTTAAATATCAACCTTAAAATACATATATATATACACACACCTTAAAATGTAATGACACGTAAGAGTTTCCTCAATACTTATGGTAGCATTAGGACCACATGCTATTGTGGTGTATCAGAAACAGCAAACCTGATTTTTTTTTCCCTTTTATATATACATTATTTTCTGCTTTTCACCTTTCACTAGAAGAAATAAAAGCCTTTAGTCCACAAGGTTTGTGAGAAAAGAGAAAAAACCCCTTTAAATGAGAAATAAAATACAACTGATGCATTGATAGCAGATTTGTATTTCCACAGCGCACAGAACAGTCTCTTTCCTGGGTGTGAAAGCAATCCATTGAGAATCTGTATGGCACAGTATGATAATAATTGTATTAATTCATTCTTTTTCTTATTCTTCAAAGCATAGAAAAAAGAAGGTGAAATTACAGATTGACATAATATATTGTCAGTGGCATCCGTTTTAGTGCCATGGGTATATTTCCCCAGTCTAACTTTTACTGTGCTTGGGCTGTCATGAAAAACGTACTGGCATATCATCACAACCCATCAGAGCATCAGCACTCCACTAGCCCTGCCATGCAAGGAAGAAAGAGGGTTCTCTTTCATACTAACATCAGTTAATTTATCCTATTTAGAGTACCATAGTTTTGAATTAGATGTAATTGAAAACCTGCAAAACAAGCTGAAATTGTCTTTTAGCTGAAAAAGTAAATAATTAGAGATAAAGTGATGCATGTTACCAAATACCACTCATCTAGATTCCCCCCAGTTAAACAAATGTCAAGGTATTGATCTGTTCGTACAATAGCTCAGGAGGGCCTAGTCCTGAATTCCCTGTGGCTCTCAAGAAATCCAGATGCAGCTCTCACGTCAGGGCTATGTCATATATCCCAAAGCGGACTGTGCTCCTGTGGAGGCCTGAGCTTTATCGGGTGGCTTGGCTACTGCAAACAAGACACAAAGTACTAGAGATTTCTCTGACAAACTTCTCAACTGCATGCTGAGAGAGGATATACAGCACCCCTGGAAAAGTACCATCACCTCGGCAATCTGTTCCCAGGGCTATTCACCAACACCCATCATTCTCTCCGGAGTACTATACCTATGGGCGGATTTTGTTACTTCAGAAGGCTTTTGGCATTTATCCAGTACAGCAAAGAAATTGGCCACCTCAGCACTAGGCAGTAACTGCTCTTACGTACTGAATCCGTCTCTAATGTAGATTTAAGAAAATGGGCCACACACTGAGAATGGGCTCCTGAGAAATCAGGCAAAGCCTGCGGTGGAACGAGCTTCCCAGGCAGCCTGCCCCAGGCACCAGCATGGGCCAGCAAATAGGGCAGCTTTGCTCTGCTGCAATTTTCTGCAGATGCCACTTGATCTGTCACATATAGACCACACTGCCTTCACCAAACTTCTCTGCATGACTAGGGAGTCCAAAAACCATTAAAAGATCTCTGTGATGCTACTACTCATTATATAGCTTGGGAAGCCTGGATAAAAGTTTATATCTAACATAACTGCGACCTGAACTAGTCTATCCAGTGCTGTTTCACTGCAAAGGAGCCAAATCCAAAATACTAGCATCACCTCATTTTGAACATCTGCTCAGCCTTTTGTGAGTTTCATCTTACTATCTCAGGCAGGCATCACTTGATTTGTAAAGAGAATTTAGAAGCACAGGAGATATGCTAATTTCCCAGCTTATTATCCTGCCTGACTTCCCCTTTATTATTTCCTTTCCTTCCTGTCATGAACTGAGAAGGTCCCAGATGGAATTTCTAAATGAAAGTATTTGTGTCCACTGCTCCCTACAGAAAAAACGTTAGGGGAGAATGTGAGAGTACAAAGTCTGGGTGAGGAGTTAAAGAGAGAACAAAAGGTATCAGTGGGAATATAGATGAAAACTGTCAGGAACTGAGAAGAACAAAGACTATGCATGAAAGAATAAATATTAACTACCCTCCTATACATATATGCCCTTCCAACAGAATATGGAGCTCTCAAACTACTTTTTACCCACTTCTTACTGAAAGAGCCAAATCTGGTTTCCAGTTTTTATTAAAAAGTTGATCAACAGCTCTTTCACAAGTAACAATTAATACTAACATTTTCCACTTACATTTGCTTACAATATGGTAATAAATGTATTTCTCATTGAAAAATATATTCAGCTGCTTTGCGCACGTTTCCCTTTCAAATAGAGAATTCAGCGGGTGCCCTCCGCAGCCCCGGGAGAGGCGGGCGTGCTGGCAGTGCTGGCTGCTCTCAGCTGCCCTTAGCAGTGTCGATCTGCTTCCCGACCAAGCCCAGAGCCCGGCTCTCCAGCCTCAGGCCTGGCAAGACGTGGGAGGCTCACAGCAGCTTTGCTCCTTCAGCTTCCCCTCCTTGTGGTTTATTGCTGAAACCTTCTGCCCTGCTTATAAACATTACCACTGTAATTTTATTACAAACACTTAGCGTAGCAAAGTGCATTAGGATAATACTTTGCTCTTAGCTTACTTGTTACTTATAATGACCATAATGGGCAATAAAATCTGTTACTAATGTTTAGCTTGGTTTAATCATCACTAAAGCACAGTAAAACAGAATTGCTGATCCAATGATTTAGAAACAGATTCTTTGCCTCACTGTCATGTTTTTAGATCCTGCTTGCTAGTGATTTATAGCTGCATATTCCTGGACTGTATTAACAGAGAGCGAGATGACTAACTACTCATAAAAGTAATCGGAAGACTACTTTGTAGCTTCAAGGGAAAGGTCATAAAACGGATTCTGAAAGACTCTCTCACTGGAAGGACAGCGGTAGGGCTTTGTGTAGCAAACTTGCATGGCACGACAGGAAAATCACACCTTTCTTAGAGAGCCACCCCATCACCTTTTTCCCAAATTCATGTAAATGGAGAAAACGAGCACTGTTCTGTAACTGAATAGCATGTGCAGTAACAGTGTGGAAACAGATGAGATGAAACACATCATCCACAGCTCACTATAATCGCCTACAGAGCTGAAGTAGATGAGTGAGGCACATCCACATAGGTTTTACTGCTGCTAGTATCTTACTTTTTTCCTCCTCAGCAGTTGCAGAGAACACATAATTACATGCAGTGATTTGCACTAGAGGGTACATGCGCGTTCCTTTCGCTATTCATTCACAGGTTAGATTAACTTTGTGTATCAAGACGTACATAAAAATGTAATCATTTCATTGTCAGGAGCCTAAAGCTAATGTTAATTACAGTTTGAAACTTCGATTATTAATGCATCTTTACCTACTGAAGTGTGAAATAAGCAATAGTTGTTGGAATGCACCAATTAAATTAACTTTTGAGACTGGAATTCATAAACAGGATACTATCTTGTATTTACAGTTAAAATTGTAACACAGCATGCAAGAGCTGGAGGGTTCGGTATTCTAAACAACAATACACCTTAACATGCATACAAAGAAGGAAAAATATTGGCCTTTTTCCATAAACCTATTGCTAAATTATAAATATACAACAAGCTTTACATCCTGTGGAAGCAGTTGCTGTATTTATTTTATTCAGTCAAGTATTACAAAAATCAAACTCACCTTTCTCATAAATCTTGCATTAATACACATCCTCACATCCCCTATAAAAGCAAATGAATTCTGTAGCCAGAACTAAGTAAATATTGAATACAGGTATTCAAGAACAATAATTCAAGGAATTCATAGATTTCTTTGTTAGCTAATAACCTTTTTCCGTCCATTTTCTAAGTTTGTTCATTTCACTTTGTTGAGTTGGAAAGTCAATAGTAAGAAAATGTGTCACCTAATAAATTAGTATCTTAAATACTTGGAGAAGCAAATGTATATATGATTTTCAGGGAAACAGTATTACTTTGAACATATTGTAATTGTTTAAGGACAGAGAAAAAATAAAATTACTTATAAAAATAAAGCCTTAAATAACAACACGTTATAACAACATGTACGTATAACATACAATATTCCCTTCAATTGTGCTAGTTATTACAGTTCTAAAAATTTACTATCTTCAGTTCAGCCATAGAACAAAATTCCCGATATCTTTTACTCCTTGTAAACTCTCTCACCCTTTATCATCTCTAATTTTACCAAGTTAGTTATTTCTCTTTCTGTATGTTACAAATTACTGTTTCTAAAACTCAGTCTTTTGTCAGCTTTCATCTTTCCTCCCCTAGTGTCCCTATTTTATTTCGAACCTCATTCCCTCCTCTACACAGCGCCTAGGAAAGGCAGTGCGATTCCTGAAATGATGCACTGAAACATACACAGACTTTTATAGACTGTTGGAAGATCCTCCTCATCCCTCAACATAATTAAGAAACCACCGTACTGTGAAAATGGTGGGATTTTTCACCCATGATTTGAACGAGTCCTCACCTAGGGGAATGTAATTGATAACTGGATCATAATTTTGTTCATGTTTTGTATCATTTCATACATTTATTACAACTGGAATTACCAAATTATTATAAATGTGAATGAAATTAAATTAAATCTCTACTGAAGAGAAATTGGTAAGATGTTATTCCAGAAAGAAAGCGATTTATTTTTAAAAATGCATATGCTGCCAAAAGCTGATTTGACTTTCGTAACTTGGTATCATCAGAAGTTGTGAACTGTGCACCTCAGTACACCTGTGCACCAGCTCTTGACAAAGCATTGTTTGTTTAAATTAAGCAATCTGCCATCAAAAACAGAAACGGGTTTGGACATCTCACTGTTCAGGAGTCCATACACGATTCATTTGCAAACAGCTCAGAAGCTTAGAAATCTTCATTGTGCACATTCTAAGTTTTCTGAAAAACAGAACCGTTTTTGTGCAATAAATTACTCATTATTAGTTACAGACAACTTTAATTACTGACTTAGATCAAAAGAAGAAGTCTGCACAAAGTGATCTAATAAATTAGATAGGAACAAGAAGCATGAAATGACAGCCTGAAATTAGCCTCATGAAAGAAATGGTTATTCAAATCTTAAAGTAGATCACAAGCTTAAATTTAAATAAAAAATATATACTTTTAGTGCTTCTTAGAAAACTCACTCCTTTGAAAGCAACACCAGAAACCTTGTTATTCATAACGGACCAAGAAGTGGGGACGAGTGAACAGTAATTAAATAGCAATTCAGAGAAGGATTTTCAGCATCTTTCTGAAGGCATGAGAACACTGGAGAAAGACATTTAGAAAGTGAAAATATTGTGGAAACAATTTACATCCTACAAAAGCCAATATTTCATCCAACTAGCACAGATGACAACACCTTATCTCAAAAAACACCCTGATACAAAACTAACTGATCAAGACTTAAATTTATTCCTATTGGAGTTGTGCTTCACTATATTGTTGACCCCCCGTTCCAGCGGATGACAAGGAAAAGATAGAAGTGCATATAGGCAATCCAGTCAGAGCTGCGGTGATAGACAGTGGTTTAGAAGGAATCGATGGTACAATAGATCAGTGGGCAAGCTGATTAATTGGTTACTTTGTCAGTGTGCTGGGCATGTTAGGGGAAAATTGCTGTCAGAGTGTCCGGAGGGAATCTCGGGCAGAGCTGGGAATTGTCAGGACTAACAAAGATCACTCAGCTTAGCCCCCGTAGATACTGCTACCCTGCTTCATCTCAAGCAACCAAAATTGAGGATGCTAAGGTTGTTAGGATAGACAAAATTCTCGAAGAAGAATAATACTCTGACACAAGCCAGCTTCTTTTAAAAGAACATACAAAGTCCTGTAATCAGACAGGGAAAACCCATTCAGGAGACAGATTTGTTGTTTACCTTCCCTCAGAAGGTAAACAAGTCTCCTTTCAAGTCCCCTGACTTCTCTCCTCAGGACCACAATGCCAGCGCTCTGAAATATTCTTACTGCCTTCCCCCCTTTGTGTTTTGCCTGTGTTCTTCGTGTCAGACACATCTCCTGAAATAACAAAGCCTCGGTGCTCCTATAGCTCACGTTCCCATCCAGCAGCCAGGTGGAGAAGATGCTATTTCACTTGCTCCACTGTAGCTGCACCTGACTGTTTGGCGCTCCTGACCAAAGCCACGACGACCCGGAAGAAACAAATAGGTCAGAGTGATCCCACTGCGGCAACTAGAGAAGCCAAGCCACAAACACTGGGGTTTCTTTAGAACACTGTGATGGCCGAGGTGACCACAATGGTCTGCACTGTGCTTCATGAAGTGTAGAGAGTGGCGTACCTGTAGGTCCAATCTTACCCTCTTTTTTGTAGGAGGTCCATGTTTACTCTTCCTAAGCAAGTCAATCAGCTCTATACTTTATCTAGAATAGAAAGTGTCTTAGGGATTTCTGAGTCTTCTGAATGTTCACTTCAACAACCCCATTGAAAATTACAACAAGGACTGATAATCTTAGATCCAAATCTCATTCTGCCAGGAGCTCATTTGTATACCCTAAGTCCAGCATTTCTGTAAGTTTTTCATACATCTATCACTACTATGTGCCAGTGTATAACGCTAAGACATTAAATGTGACAGCAAAGGAGCAGTATGGAGTGTTCAAACCTTAGCTTCCTCTGCCATTGTGTTAAGGGAACTTAACACTTCCATGACTCTTCAGCA